>NC_060125.1:241269814-241572731 GCF_021461395.2 Schistocerca americana | reverse complement strand
AATTAAAAGGATTTAAAAGAAAAAAATTTGTGTAGTGCAGCAACAGGCTGTGCGTTTACCAGCACGCGATAACAATCGATGTGGGCCACAAAAAGAAGGAAGTGCAGTAAAATATGCAAGTATCACAGCGTAAACTTAAGTTACAACGATAAAACTCTGTTTGGCAAGTAAAATGTAAAAAGTGAAAGCGTAAAATAATTAGAATATTAAAATATGAGATAGGTATATCTGTAAAAAGCGGGCACAAAAGAATTGACATGATTTAGAGAAAGAAAGAGGGGGAGTACCAGTTAAATGTGAAAAAACAGGCGTCCATGATTAAATTAGTATAAACAAAGGGAGTTTCTGCATACCGCGTGGCAGGAAGGGCAGAATCAAAAAATACATTGACTAACGTACAGAAAAAAAACGATTTTCCTTGGATATTTTATTACAGCCATGTATGACAGGATCCTACTTAACTATTATTTTCCCTTTATTCTTTTTTAGGATGATTTGATGGTTGGTTGATTTTGGGAGGGGGGGGGAGGGACAATCAGCGAGGACATCGGTCCCATCAGATTAGGCAAGGATGGGGAAGGAAATGGGCTGTGCCCTTTCAAAGGAACCATCCCGGCATTCACCTGAAGCGATTTAGGGAAATCACGGAAGACCTAAATCAGGATACGATATTGCAGTGCCTGTGTTATTCTGATTACGATGCAAAGTTCCTTTGGACATGAATGCATATCCATCGGAACAGGCACTGCGGCGACTGCAGCCGTAATGAAATAAATTAAATGAATTCGCAGTTGCAAATGAGGACAACCATCAGCTGTACAATGGAATGACAACAATGAAAATTTGTGCCGCACCGGAACTCGAACCCGGGTTTCTCGCTTATCGCGAGCGGTTGCCTTACCAGGTGCCTATCACGCACGCCGCAAAAGCAAGACCAACATTTCCATATGTCGTCAACCATGCGTCTACGACCTGTACCCTTACATCCATTATGTATATTCCCGTACAGGTCATACGTTGTACTTGAAAATCGGTATCGGCAGATAAATACGATATTGCAGTGCCTGTGTTATTCTGATTACGATGCAAAGTTCCTTTGGACATGCATGCATGTCCAAAGGAAATACAATGTCTCACATGTAGGGGTATATACTCGTACATAATGGGTGTGCGAGTACAGATCCTAGACGCATGGTTGACGTCATACAGAAGTTTGTGTCTGGATGTGGGTCGTACACGGATAGCAAAATGGTAGGCGACCGCTTGCTATAAGCGGGAAATCCGAGTTGGAGTCCCGCTCCCATACAAACTTTCATTGTCTTCATTCTATTCTATGGTTGTCGTTATTCGCAATTGCGAATTTATTTCATGTACTAAATCAGGATGGTCGGACGCGGGCTTGAAACGTCGTCCTTCCGAATGCGAGTTCAGTGTACAAACCACTGCGCCACATCGCTCAGTAATGGTGATGCGACACAAAGGCGAAACGCGTCACTAAAGCGATATTTTCGAAACCAAGACTGTTTTATTAAAAAATGATGTGTGTACTGTTGCTGTATCAGTTTTCCAGCTGGAGATGTTTTATTAAGTAACCGCGAATACATTTTAGGTGTACCTAAGCGATTTAACGAATAGACGGAACTTAAATCTGGATGTGCAGAAGGGATTTGAATGCCGCTCTCCGCAAATGAGAGTCGAGTGTCTAAACCAGTCCGCGCTCAGTCCAAAGTTGTGGTAACGATGGGTACAGCATGAGGTCATCACTAGCCCGCTAAACTAAGGCCACGTGTACGGACGGTGGAACTGGCAGGGGAGAGTGTGAGGCACGAAGCCGGCAACTGGGAACTCCTTTTGTTAGGAGTTGCGCGCTCCCGTGACCCGGGCGGGGCTGTTGGCAGGTAGCGACGTGTTACAAAGCTACCTGCACCCTCTGCGCTCACGGGAGACCGGTTGCTGTCTGCTTGTGCAGACCTCGCCGTTTGCCTGCTGGTGCGGCATTGTCTGAACTTTTGTCACCTCTATTTCCATTTCCTTCTCTCTAAAACTGGAGTTCTGTTCGGTTTGAGGACGACATTGGTTTGGCTGTAGGGTAGTGGATGGTGATGTGAGGAAAGAGAGAGCAACCTGTAATTAACTGAGACAGCATCTGCTGCTGCATTCACTTCTTCTTACATTTCTACTCAGAGAACGGCCCACACTCTAGTTAAAGCGACGTATTTATAACTTTCTCCTTCACTAATGCTCCCTAGAAACTTGGGTTCTGTTGGTCTGTCAACATATACGTTTTGAACTCATTTCATTACTCAGTACACCTCTGCTCAGCACTTGGCAGATACCGTTCGGTATTTTTTCAGAACTCACATCGCTGCGGCCTCAGCTGTAAGACACATTCATTTTTTCACATTTTCTACTATACTGTTAGTTTATGTCTTATGATCCTTCTTCATAGCATTACACATGAAGCACTTGGATAAAGACTGCAAAATATTATTAATCTGGTCACAAAAACCAAATAAAAATATTTATTAATTTTTCACTCTTAAAAATAAAATTCTAGAATTTGTAAAATACAAAAGTAATATCTTCAGTCAGAAATCAGTCACTGCGGATGAGGGAGACTTTTATAAAGACCAAGTAAACAATATTTTGCAGAACATTAGGAAAGTTGTTCATGTGTTCTGCCATTCACCGACGGAAAATTCAGTTCCCCCTTCTTTATCTTTAACAGTTTTCTGGTAATGCTTTTCTGACCGAAAGCGGGCGTGACAGAAAATTAACGCTATTGAGACTAATGTTTGCAGTCAGTATATAGCTGTAGTTCCACAGACACAAAGCCTAAAATTATGTCATATTCCAAGAGTTTCTTTCCCTCACAGAGACTACCCTCTGAGATGGCATTTGGCTCCAAGATGTGTGTGGTATCAGAAAATGAAATACCAAGATACATAAAGGACACCAACTGATCTGCGACACCTATTGTGTAATGGGCTCCAAAAAATATCATCTGTTCGTTACTTTCAAAAATAAACTGGCAGCATAGGTCTAAATTCCCAAAACAAAAACGAGTAGTCCATGATGAAGACAACACTCGCATCAAGTCATCTTAAGACTACAAATTATGCACTGGAATCTGTGCCAAAATTACCACCTGTCATTGCCAAAAAAGAAAAAAAAAACTTAACATAAGCCAGAAAAATTTGTCGAAAACGAACATTCCAGACTTCAGCGAGATCGATCGCTGCAACAATACAAACCAGACATCACAATCGTGGAGAAAAAGAAAGTGCGGGTCACTGATATTGCCACCCCAAGTGATGACAAATTTACGAGAAACAACTTGAAAAGCTTGCAAGATAGACGACTTGAAAATCGAATTGCAGTGACTCTGCTGTAAACGAGTGAAAGCCGTTCAAATGGCTCTGAGCACTATGGGACTTAACATCTGAGGTTATCAGTCCCCTAGAACTTAGAACTACTTAAACCTAACTAACCTAAGGACATCACACACATACATGCCCGAGGTAGGATTCGAACCCGCGACCGTAGCAGTCTCGCGGTTCCGGACTGAAGCGCCTAGAACCGCACGGCCACCGGTGAAAGCGGTCACAGCGATTCTCGGTTCACTGTACAAAATTGCTCACGACACAGCCACCTGAACCGGCAAACACACATACGATCGTCACACCTAAAGTCTCGTTCACAACTGACACGAATTTCAACTTGATCACTCCCTCGTAACGGTCGCGCGTGGGCATCGTGCAGAACTTTTGAAATCACCCTCGTAACTCGCGTAATTGTCTCGTCAATGAGTGGGGGCCGTGCTACGGTCGCGGGTTCGAATCCTACCTCGGCCACGTATGTGTGTGATGTCCTTAGGTTAGTTAGGTTTAAGTAGTTCTAAGTTCTAGAGGACTGATAACCTCAGATGTTAAGTCCCATAGTGCTCAGAGCCATTTCAACGGCTTTCACTCGTTTACGGCAGAGTCACTGCAATTCGATTTTCAAGTCGTCTATCTTGCAAGCTTTTCAAGTTGTTTCTCGTAAATTTGTCATCACTTGGGGTGGCAATATCAGTGACCCGCACTTTCTTTTTCTCCACGATTGTGATAGGCCGATGAGAAGGAACGTACCTGGTTCGCTGGCGTAGAAGATGGAGAAATGATGACATACTGTATTACGAAATGGCTAACCTGGTGCCCAGTACTAGTCGCAGGTTGCCTATCGAACGGCTTCCAGGTGCAAAAAATTTGATTTTCCATAATACATATTTTCACCGACCGAATTCAAAATTTACAAATGTTGCCGTAATGTACTCATTAATAGCTGTAAACTTATGTTAAAGTTTAACACACTAAGATAGGTATTGCAATTAGAAAGTGTGTACTATTCCTGCGGCAGCGTAACTCATGGCGTGCAAATTGCCCAGTATTTAAGAATGCGAGCACTTTACAATATGCACGATTTAAAACCTTTACGAAACTTTTGATCGCTAACACCGCCTGCAAAACGATGAAAGAAAAAGATTTTAACATTTTTACATGGTCGCTGTTCGTGTAGTAAAATTTCAGCATCAGGCATAATGTTCTAATTTATTACTTCTTGTTAATTATATTCGTAGCACATTTTGTAGACAGTATCCACATATATCGCTGAATTTACCTCAAGAATTATACCATTTTAAAACATGTTTCAGAATTTACGACGCGATGTACGTTAAGATACGAGAAAAGCTAGCTTTTGTATAAAACGTAGTGCTTCGCGCAGGCTTTAGTTGTGCAGCATTTGATAATGAGAGTACGTGGCGACTTTTTAATCACAGTTTCAGACCTTTTATAAACTTTCTCTCGCTTTCAACTTCAGCGCCACGTATTTAACTTGTGAACTCGTTTGTAAAGTGATCAGACGTTTGAAGCTGTTTTATACATGGAAGTTTGATTCTTTAAACAATCAGGAGTTGGAGTGACTGGTTTTCACACTACAAGGGGCGTCCAGTAAGTAATGAAACACATTTCTAGCTCTGCCAGTATCGGGAGAAAAACTGCAGATTTTTTTGTGAGACATGGTGGAATAAATCCGCTTCAGCCCCCATAGCTTCATGAGGTTCCGGTAGGTGACGGCACTACACATAGCTTCCAAACGGCGTCTGTAACGGAGGTGAGTTCCAAGCAGGGAGCTGTCACTGACTTTCTTTTGGCGGAAACCCAGAGCGTCGCAGATATTCATAGGCGCTTGCAGAATATGTACGGATACCTGGCTGTGAACAAAAACAAGGTGAGTCGTTGAGCGAGGCGTCTGTCATGATCGCAAGAAAGTCACGGAAACCTGTCCGATCTCCCGCGTGCCGACCGACCGCACACAGCTGTGACTCCTTCAATGTTGGAACGTGTGGACACTCTCATTCGAGGTGATCGACGGATCATACTCAGACACCTTGCTGCACAACTGGACGTCTTGTTCGTAGTGGGTAGTGCTGACACACTCGTCCACCAGTTGGGGTACTCAAAGGTAAGTGCCCACTGGGTTCTTCACCGCCTAATAGAAGGCCATAAAGAGTAACGATGGACCATCAGTGCTGAATTGCTTGCACACTGCGAGGCTGATCGTGACAATTTTTAGCGAACATCGTCACTTGAGATGAAACATGTGTTCATCACTTCGAACCGAAAACAAAGCAACAATCCATGGAGTGGCGCCGCACCACCTCTCCTCCGAAGAAAATGTTGAAAGCCACATCCTCAGCGGGTAAAGTCATGGTGACCGCCTTTGTACTCTGAAGCGATTATTTCGTTTGATGTCCTGCTTCAAGGTGCAACGATCCACTCTGAAGTGTATTGTGATATCCTCAGGAAATGAAGAAACGAATTCAGCATGTTCGTCGCTACAAAAATCCAAACGAAATTCTCCTTCTCCGAGAAAACCCAAGGCCTCACACAAGCCGGACGGAGTGGCCGAGCGGTTCTAGGCGCTACAGTCTGGAATCACGCGCCCGCTACGATCGCAGGTTCGAATCCTGCCTTGGGCATGGTTGTGTGTGATGTTCTTATGTTAGTTAGGTTTAAGTAGTTCTAAGTTCTAGGGGACTGATGACAACAGCAGTTAAGCTCCATAGTGCTCAGAGCCATTTGAACCATTTTTGAGCCTCACACAAGTCTGCGCACCTGAGAGGCTCTCACAAGACTTCATTGGGCTGTTCTTCCTCACCCACCCTGCAGCCCGGATCTCGCACCTTCCGACTTCCATCCGTTTGGCCCAATGAAGGACGCACTCCACAGGGAGCAGAAAGTAGATGGTGGGGAGGTTATTGATCCAGCAAGTCGTTGGCTCCGACGTCGACCATAAAGTGGTACCAAGTAGGCATAACAGGCCTCCCAGTAATGTGGCGTAAGGCCGTCGCACTGAACGAGATTAGGTTGAAAAATACTGCTTTTCAGCCAAGAGTGGGGAATAGTATGGTGTACTTGAACCCTAATTGAAACCAACCTGCTTCCAGAAACAATGTGTTGCTTTACTTATTGAACGCACCTGGCAAAATCCTGTACTCTCTTTTAGACTTGCTGCGCGGAGTGGCCGAGCGGTTACATGCGCAATGTCACGGACTGCGCGGCCCTTCCCGCAGGAGGTTTAAGTCCTGCCTCGGGCATGGGTGTGTGTGTGTTTTACATGTACATGGATACTCTGCGAATCACATTTAAGTGCTTGGCAGAGGGTTTATCGAACCACCCTCACAGTTCTCTATTATTCCAATCTCGTATAGCGCGCGAAAAGAATGAACAGCTGTATCTTTCCGTACGGGCTCTAATTTCCCTTATTTCATCGTGGTGATCGTTCCGCCCTATGTAGGTCGGTGTCAACAAAATATTTTTGCGTTCGGAGGAGAAAGTTGACGATTGGAATTTCGTGAGAAGATTCCGTCAGAAGGAAAAACGCTTTTCTTTTAATGATTTCCACCCCAAATCCTGTATCATTTCTGTGACACTCTCTCCCATATTTCACGGTAATACATAATTTCTGTGACACTCTCTCCCATATTTCGTGATAATACAAAACGTGCTGACTTTCTTTGAACTTTTTCTGTGTACTCCGTGAGTCGTCAGCCCCACCGCGCAACAGTATTCTAAAAGAGGACGGACAAGCTTAGTGTAGGCAGTCTCCTTAGTAGGTTTGTTACATTTTCTAAGTGTCCTGCCAATAAAACGAGGCCTTTGGTTAGCCTTCCCCACAACATTTTCTATGTGTTCTTTCCAATTTCAGTTGTTCATAATTCTAATACCTAGGTATTTAGTTGAATTTACGGCTTTTAGATTAGACTGATTTGTCGTGTAACCGAAGGTTAACGAGTTCCTTTTAGCACGCATGTGGAGGACTCCACACTTTTTGTTATTTGGGGTCAACTGCCACTTTTCAAACCATTCAGATATTTTTTCTAAATCGTTTTGCAGTTTGTTTTGATCTTCTGATAACTTTATTAGTCGATAAACGACAGCGTCATCTGCAAACAACGGAAGACGGCTGCTCAGATTGTCTCCCAAATCGTTTATATGGATAAGGAACAGCAAAGGGCCTATAATACTAAATTGGGGAACGCCAGAAATCACTTCTGCTTTACTCGATGACTTTCCGTCGATTACTACGAACTGTGACGTCTCTGATAGAAAATCGCAAATCCAGTCACATAACTGAGACGATATTCTATAAGCACGCAATTTTACTACGAGCCGCTTGTGAGGTACAGTGTCAAAAGCCTTCCGGAAATTCAGAAATACGGAATCGAAAAAATGGTTCAAATAGTTCTGAGCACTATGGGACTTAGCTTCTGAGGTCATCGGTCTCCTAGAACTTAGAACTACTTAAACCTAACTAACCTAAGGACATCACACACATCCATGCCCGAGGCAGGATTCGAACCTGCGACCGTAGCGGTCGCGCGGATCCAGACTGTAGCGCCTAGAACCGCTCGGCCACAGCGGCCGCCTACGGAATCGATATTAAATCCCTTGTCAATAGGACTCAGCACTTCATGTGAATAAAATTCTTAGCGGAAGTTAGTTTTAGTAGCAGTTTGGTCCCTTAGAAATTCACAAACATTTGAACATTTTCTTTTAGACTCCCTGCAGATAAACGTTTTCCTCACCGTCGAAAATCAATGATCCTGCCGAAACGCCTGATTACGAAGGAATTTTTATGCACCTACTGATATGTCGTTGCGCACTACTTTTCTGGGCGGATCAGCCTGTTCTCCTTCCGACCACGGGTGCTACATGACGTTGGGGCCTGTCCCTATTACGGGTAAACAGTCGATGCTGGTGTGAACAGCAGACGTATCAGAGCAGATTTAGAACAGCGGTGGCGTTTAAGCCGTGAGGTGAGGCGAGGTGAGGCGTGGAGAGGTGAGGGAGCGGCGTGAGCTAGCAGCTCGCACGCACGCCTCGCGCCTCGCGACGCGCCGCCCGCGGGAATCCTAAGTGAGGCGGGCCGGGGCAGCCCGCAGTCGCCGGGGAAGGTCATTCGCTTTGGCCGCGCCGGGCCGGGCTTCCTGGAACCAAGCTGCGAGCAGGAAGGCGGCGCGGCGAGCACCTAGTCTGCGGAAGCACAGGCGCTCCCCAACCCAGGGGCGGCAGCCACACTTCAGTGGCCCGACGACTCACAACACGGAAACAAATGCCTCGGCTTGTTTCATGAGCACACTTCTTTGATTTCCTTCCTGTACCAACAAAATTTACCTTTACTTAAGAACTTTTTCGAAAAGTAAAGTATACATATATAAACACAGATGTGACAGATGTCAGTCCCCCCTATCCTCTATCTCTATTAAATCTTGTGCTTACTTCATTTTTCAAGAAGTGAGAAACCCTTTATAGTTATATACCGGTGACCATGCAGCTCGTTACAATGAAATTACAATGAAATGAATACCCCTAGCTGTATACAGGCGTTGATATAAGTCAAGGGGGATAGTTGAAAATGTGTGCCCCGACCGGGACTCCAACCCGGGATCTCCTGCTTACATCGTAGACGCTCTGTCCATCTGAGCCACCGAGGACACAGAAAATAGTGGGACTGCAGGGACTTATCTCCGGCACGCCTCCCGTGAGATCCACATTCCCAACTTAATGTCCACACACTACATCCGTAGTGCCCCTGCCTATTGTACTCATTACTCGCGGCTTTTTGCCGATTCCCGAAAGAGTTCGGGCACTGTTTGTAAAGAACAGATACCATCTTCATATATATATATATATATATATATATATATATATATATATATATATATATATATATATATAGTTCACCGGTCATTTGACCATCTTTTTCTGTGCGCGTGCTCAAACTGTGCCCAAACTCTTACGGGAATCGGCAAAAAGCCGCGAGTAATGAGTATAATGCGCAGGAGCACTATGAATATAGTGCGGAACAATAAGTTGGGGATGTGGGTCTCATGGGAGGCGTGCCAGAGATAAGTCCCTGCAGTCGAACTATCCTCTGTGTCCTCGGTGGCTCAGATGGTTGTCGGCACGGTAGCTCAACGTGTTCGGTCAGAGGGTATAGCTATCGTCCGTAATAAAAAAAAAAATTAAAAAAAACTGAGTGAACGGATCAACGAACAGCCTGAACGGGTGTCATGAGACGTCCGCCTCGATCATATACAACGAGCAAAATAGAACAAAATGAGATCAACGAAGAATTAAAAAAAAAAAAAGATGGGTAGAACGTCTCCCATGTAAGCAGGAGATCCCGGGTTCGAGTCCCGGTCGGTGCACACATTTTCAGCTGTCCCCGTTGACTTATATCAATGCCTGTATGCAGCTAGGGGTATTCATTTCATTGTAATTTCTTTATAGTTACAATGCACTTCTTAAGCACCTGGTGTAAATAATATCCACATATCCAAAGGAGTGCCCACTAAATATTTTTCCCTATTTGATGAACATCATTATCATCAACTACTAAATTTAAAAGTTTTGGTGCAGCTGCACCATTTAAGTTTGGCGTTCCACAACAAGCAGCATCAACACCAGCGGCAACTCCTTGTAACAACATCACCAAAGACTCTAGACTTCCGTACAGGAGAAAGTTGAACTTGTAC
The DNA here is from genome assembly GCF_021461395.2 of Schistocerca americana. Lineage (NCBI taxonomy): Eukaryota > Metazoa > Arthropoda > Insecta > Orthoptera > Acrididae > Schistocerca > Schistocerca americana. Next base: position 241,562,647 of record NC_060125.1, on the reverse strand, counting down.
CCTTCGCAGTATTTTCCAAACATGTCTTCTGAGATCTCCGCGTTATTCTAAGAAGCAAGTATGTTCTTTTCTTCTCACACAGCCAGGAATTACTATATTCAATGAAGGCAGCAGTAGTGAATCTCTGGACAGCTTTCTTCCATCAGTAAAATCTTACTATGTACAAAACCAGACCGAATTATTTTCAAAATATTATAAGTATGTTGTCAATTGACAGTTACGGGCTTCTCGAAAGTATTCCATGTGACAGTTGTCAGTCGTGGTGGTTGGTTGCACACCCTAAGCGCTCTGACATCAGCACCAATAGTGCGGAACGCTACGTTTTGTTTTGGATACGTTAAAACGCTTCTTCTTTATTTAATATTCGTTTAATATTGTTGATAAAAATATCGTACTACTTTAGTTCTCATTCGTTTCGTGTCTTCTGCGATCTAAAACTTCCGTTCACTGAATATCTCTGCGGCATTTACACTCTCGTGTTTCCGTCAGCCGGCTTGCTACGCAACCCATTGGAGGGCACGTCGTCACTTGTTCTTACTTTACTGTCCACTGCGTAACGAAATTAAAGGAACACTTTTTCGAAACCACGCAATTGTCTTCCACACCTTCCTCTGTAATGGTGCAAAAGCATGGCACGCTGTCACCCTCCGGCTCAGCAATGCTTCAAACATCAATGTGTCGCCAAATGCGAGAAAAAGTCCTCAGCTCAGAAGTTAACGTGAGCTTTAAGATTGGTTACAAAATACGGCAAAGTTACCCTGTAAGACCTCCCATTTCGGCAACAGCCTCGGTGTCACCCACGCTTCTTTGTCAAGCACAAAATGTAACCATTGGAAAGTTCCCTCTGGCGCCTAAAGGTAGGCAAACCCCACCTAAGAGGTGTCGAATGGGTTACCAAACCGATAGGCGTTAGAGCAGCTCAAGGCTGAATCGGTTTCCAAGTTTCTGACACGTACATTTTTAACTTGCTCAACAAAGGTGCATTGCTGGCACTATGGATCCTAGAGGAACTCATCGGCTTTTTAGTCAGGCGTATGTTAATGTTGCTGCACAGCAGTTACAGGAGGAGTGTAGGTCAAATCCTACAGAAGAAGCTAGGTGTAAGATACCAGTCCAGAAGCATCGTGAAACTTAGTGGAGAGTTTAGAAAGGTGCTAGAGAACAGGGACATTGTGTATAGATTTTGATGAAGAAGATCAGATAGCTATAGTAAGAGGATCCTGGCTAGCAAGTTAGAGTACAGTATTAAAAGTGACCTGAAGAAATAGGAGCAGCAACACCACATATGTGTGAGGGGTTTCTGGACTCACGCAGCCTCATCCCCAGGCTGGATTAATACAGCTCTCAGTTGCGTAAACCAAGAGCTGATTGGATTGATTTTCGCTGAAACGAAGTCTCGTATATGTGTTGTAACGGTTGCTGCACTTGGCAAATGGCTACACACGAACCATGGCCTGCTTAGTCGAGCATCTTGCAGAAAGTGTAGAGGGGACCACAATCATACAAGCCAAAATCCCACAAGCCAAAATCCTTGTGATTACTGGGTACATTATTTAGGTTAGAGTCACGTTATAGGCAGACAATCTTGAAAGAAATTAAAACAGAACAGGATCACGATATTTGTAACAGTTTCTAGAAAAGTAAAATGTTTGTTGCATCAGAACATTAGGTGGCTGGAAAACAACATAGAAGAGCTTTTTGTTTGTCATAGTGGATGTGGAAAATTCTGAAGTGGTGGATAGTCTATGCCTGTCTGAAGACCATGAAATCACGGGGATAGAGAAGATAAATGTAAGGGGTTAGAGATTAGCAGCATTTTCGTGTAGAGTGAACTTGGAAAAAGCAGGAGTCACAATATCTCAAAAAGTTAGACACAAAATCAAAAACATTTAAACGAGTAGTTCGTGTGTAGTTCAAAATGTTTCAAATGGCTCTGAGCACTATGGGCCTCAACATCTGTGATCATAAGTCCCCTCGAACTTAGAACTACGTAAACCTAACTAACCTAAGGACATCACACACATCCATGCCCGAGGCAGGATTCGAACCTGCGACCGTAGCGCCTAGAACCGCTAGACCACCGCGGCCGGCATGTAGTTCATGTATCTTGAGTTGTTACTGTAGAATGCTTCTCCTGTAGGTCTATATATCCCCTCTAGGAATCTTTTAGCAAGTGTAGATGCATTTTTGAGCTGCGTGTCAGACAAGAAGAAACAGTAGTTTTTGAAGATTGCGTAGTAGATTTCTTAAAGAATTATGGTAGGGAAAGTGGGCTGGAATCATTACTTGGCTGTTTGAATTTAATTTCGTTCGTAAACCTTTCAACTTGCTTGGAGCAAAATAGGTGGAACCTGATTGATAAAATTTTTATAGTTAGTTCTCAGTCAGAAACAGCCCACTGATAAAGGACTATCTGATCATTACTGACAATTAAGAGAATTTAACAATGTAGCGTCTTACACCTCTGAGGCATGATAATACAACGAGGCGGCAGAGTTTTGTAGCGGTTTCAACAGGAAGGCATGGCCGAGTGCCACTCTGCTGAAAGTGGGGGGAGGGGCACACAATGAAGGGAGCCTTTTCGTTACTAAAAACTTTATTTATAATTATTAATAAATGTAGAGAAGTTTGTCTGCAGCAGTCAGATGATGGGTGGCGGACATAGACCATCAGACCTGAGGATGTAGACACAAACTCGCCGAGACAGATGATCCTCATGTGTGGCAATGCATAGCTTTGCTACCTCTGTAATTTGGCAGGCTGGTCAGTAACATGTTGACCAATAGCTGGGACTAGGCAGGCTCGCCCAGAGCGACTGAAGGATGGCAGGGTGATGAACACAGATCTGAATGGTGGAGAGTGGGGATCTGGATTTTGGGCTGCTGGCTGGCCGGTGCGTGGTTGTTCAGGCAGCAGTTGGCAGTTTGCATCCCTATCACCACTGTTATGGTGGTGGTGGTGGTGGTGGTGGGGTTGGTGGTGGTGCGGGTGGCAGCTGCACCGTGAAAGCCATGTCGACTGGTACAGACAGAACGCCATGTTGTGACCCAGCTGTACCAATGATGGTTTATGTACAGCTGTCGAGCTCTGACACTATGGAAAATGTTGGTTTTGCTTCTTGAGGACTGCTCAATGTCCCAGTTTCAACTGTCACCTGGATAGCACCAAAGCAGCTGATTGGCAAAGAGTGCTTCTGTCAGCATATGGTGTTGGCTAGTGACGTTCAGTGCCTAGAACTTGGCACTCACTCTCATCCTCCTTCCTGTTTCAAGTCTGCACATCTACTTCTCCATCAACCACATTAACAACACAGTAAATGTAGTGCACTTCGTAACACAGATGTTTTCCTACCAAACCGTTTGAGACACCCCAAGATTCCACTAATATCACAAGTAGAGTTTCACCCAAAAGTTCTTTTTAACCTTTTACCTAGATGAAAATGATTCCTTTACGCTTACTTGTGGGCCTCTTTCACAAAAGCAAAACAAACATATATGTAACCATAATATACTCAGAATAGCCCTAATGGTTAATAAGAAACCACATACAAAAGTCACATACCTATTTTGCATTTTCCATTAGCTTAGAAGGCCATCTCATGATCTCAAGTTGTATGGATATGTCGGAATAACTTGCATTGTTTTGCATTTTTATCATTTTTTCGTCACTTCCCTTGCACCCTTGGATGTAGCTGGCAACAAATTAGGCAGTGCTTCCAACATGCGCTGAAATGGACAGATTTATCCTACATACATTACTGTCGTTCGTGTCAGAAATTTTAGTTTGACAGATATGTCATCTTGATTTGTAAATAATAGATTTCAGCTATCAGTCGTCCTTTGGAATTTTTATTGGCATATCTAGATTTCAGCTAGAAACTAGCCATTCTCAATGCACTATCCTTTTTTGGTCAATGCATGTAATGCCTGTTGGTCTGACTTTGTACACAGTTCATTGAATACTGCTTAAACGCCCAAGCATAAACACGCTAGATTGGAGTTTGCTGAAAAACATATGTCATGCACTTCAGGATGGAATAAAGTGATCTTCAGTGCTGAGAAGAAGTCTAATTTAGATGAGCGGGATGGATTTCAGTGTTATTGGAATGAGCTGAGAAGAATGTAGCAGGTAAGAATGAGAAGATATTTTGGCGGCGGAAATGTTATGATTTGAGCAACCTTCTGCGCTAAAGGTAATCATGCAGTGCTTGGCTGAACACTAGAATGAACGCTAACATGTTCGCTGAGGTGCTAGAGACGGAACTGATTAGAACGTATGAGGGCCTAGGGAACGAAAGCCTAATGTTTCGACAAGGAAAGACCTCTGTCCATGTTTCTGGTACAACCAAAAAGTACTTTGACGATAAAGATACCGATGTCTCGTCCTGGCAAACATGTAAACCGGATATGAAACCCGAAAAAACCTCTGCGAAATACAATGAAGAGCCAAAGAGACTGGTACAGCTGCCTAATATCTTGTAGCCTCCCACCCACCGCGAGCACGCAGAAGTGCCACAACACGACGTGGTATGGACTCGACTAATGTCTGAAGTAGTGCTGGAATGAATTGACACCATGAATCCTGCAGGGCTGTCCATAAATCTGTACGAGTACGAGGGGGAGGAGATCTCTTCTGACCAGGGCGTTGCAAGGCATCCCAGATATGCTTAATAATGTTCGTGTCTGGGTAGTTTGGTGGCCAGTGGAAGTGTTTCAACTCACAAGACTATTTCTGGAGCCATCCTGTAGCAATTCTGTACGTGTGGCGTGTCGCTCTGTCCTGCTGGAATTGCCCAAGTCCGTCGGGATGCACAGTGGAAATGACTAAATGCAAGAGATTAGAAAGGATGCCCACCTACGTGTCACCTGTCAGAGTCGTATATAGAGGTATCACGGATCCCTTATCACTCCAACGGCACACGCCCCACGCCATTACAGAACCTCCACCAACTGGAACAGTCCCTTGCTGACGTGTAGGGTCCATGGGCTCATAAGATTTTCTGTAGGATCGTACACGTCCATCCGCTCGATACAATCTGAAACGAGACTCGTCCGACCAGGCAACATGTTTCCACTCATCAATAGTCCAATGTCGGGGTTGACGGGCCCAAGCGAGGCTCTATATCGTGCAGGCATCAAGGATACACGAGTGGGCCTTCGGCTCCGAAAGTGCCTTTCGATGATGGCCCAGCATTGAAATCTGCAGCAATTTGTGGAAAGGTTGCACTTCTGTCACGTTGAACGATTCTCTTCAGTCGTCGTTGGTCCCGTTCTTGCATGATCTTTTTCAGGCTGCAGCGATGTCGGAGATTTAATGTTTTACTCGATTCCTGTTATTCACGATAGACTTGTGAAATGGTCCTGTGGGAAAATCCCCACTTCATCGCTACCTCGGAGATGCTGTGTCACATGGCTCGTGCTCCGAATACAACACCGCCATCAAGCTTACTTAAATTTTGATAATCTGCCACTGTAGCAGCACTAACCGATCTAATAACTACGACAGACACTTGTCTTACATAGGCGTTGCCGACGGCAGCACCGTATTCTGCCTGTTTGGATATCTCTGTATTTGAATACATATGCCTATACCAGCTTCTTTGGCGTTTCAGCGTACTTGCATGGCGTGTCTAACGCAGTGGAAGGCAATTTGAGGCCGTGTGTGAGTTGAAAAGTGCGATATGAGAAGACTGACGACAATTTCAGCGCAAGAACTAATAGCTCTAACAAACACAGCCGAAGGGAAATTTTGCGATAATTAGGAAGAAGAGACGTTGGACGAAGTACGAATACTAACAATGCAATGACACAACAGGACAATGAGTGCCTTTATACTAATTTCCATCGAAGAAAGTCAACATCTTATATTGTTACTTTTATTACGAAAGAAACTACGTAATTCCGTCATGATTGTTTATGTCTTTCTTAATACACTACTGGCCATTACAATTTCTACACCACGAAGATGACGTGCTACAGACGCGAAATTTAACCGACAGGAATAAAATGCTGTGATATGCAAATGATTAGCTTTTCAGAGCATTCACACCAGGTTTGCGCCGGTGGCGACACCTACAACGTGCTGACATGAGGAAAGTTTCCAACCGATTTCTCATACACAAACAGCAGTTGATCGGCGTTGCCTGGTGAAACGTTGTTGTGATGCCTCGTGTAAGGAGGAGAAATGCGTACCATCACGTTTCCGACTTTGATAAAGGTCGGAATGTAGCCTATCGCGATTGCGGTTTATCGTATCGCGACATTGCTGGTCGCGTTAGCAGAATATGGAATCGGTGGGTTCAGAAGGGTAATACGGAACGTCGTGCTGGATCCCAACGGCCTCGTATTACTAGCAGTGGAGATGACAGGCATCTTATCCACATGGCTGTAACAGATCGTGCAGCCACGTCTCGATCCCTGAGTCAACAGATAGAGACTTTTCCAAGACAACAACCACCTGCACGAACAGTTCGACGACGTTTGTAGCAGCATGGACTATCAGCTCGGAGACCACGGCTGCGGTTACCCTTGACGCTGCATCACAGACAGGAGCGCTTGCGACGATGTACTCAACGACGAACCTGGGTGCACGAATGGCAAAACTTCATTTTTTCGGATGAATCCACGTTCTGTTTACAGCATCATGATGGTCGAATCCGTGTTTGGGGACATCGCTGTGAACGCACGTTGGAAGCGTGTATTCGTCATTGCCATATTGGCGTATAACCCGGCGTGATGGTATGGGGTGCCATTGGTTACTCGTCTTGGTCACCACTTGTTCACATTGACGGCACTTTGAACAGTGGACGTTACATTTCAGATGTGTTACGACCCGTGGCTCTACCCCTCAATGCCAGCCGGGATGGCCGAGCGGTTCTAGGCGCTACAGTCTGGAACCGCGTGACCGCTACGGTCGCAGGTTGGAATCCTGCCTCTGGCATGGATGTGTGTGATGTCCTTAGGTTAGTTAGGTTTAAGTAGTTCTCAGTTCTAGGGGACTGATGATCTCAGCAGTTAAGTCCCATAGTGCTCATAGCCATTTTTTTCTACCCTTCATTCGATCCCTGCGAAAGCCTACATTTTAGCAGGATAACGCACGACCGCATCTTGCTGGTCCTGTACGGGCCTTTCTGGATACAGAAAATGTTCAACTGCTGCCCTGGCCAGCACATTCTCCAGATCTCTCACCAATTGAAAACATCTGGTCAATGGTGGCCGAGCAACTGATTCGTCACAATACGTCAGTCACTACTCTTGATTAACTGAGGTATCGTGTTGAAGCTGCATCGGCAGCTGTACCTGTACACGCCATCCAAGGTCTGTTTGACTCAATGCCCAGGCGTATCTACCCCGTTATCACGGCCAGAGTTGGTTGTTCTGGGTATTGATTTCTCAGGATCTATGCACCCAAATTGAGAGAAAATGTAATCACATGTCAGTTCTAGTATAATAAATTTGTCCAATGAATAGCCGTTTATCATCTGCGCTTCTTCTTGGTGTACCAATTTTAATGGCCAGTAGTGTAGTATGGTAGACACATTGTTCTATTAATTTCGTAGGAGCACAGCCTTTATACTAATTTTGCGCTACTGTAGGAGGAAAGGACATCTCGTTTGGTGCTGAGTGCACCTGGCCGCCGAGGCCAATCTGCGAGTTCGCAACCGACCGGAGCGCACGGCGGAGGGCATGCGGCCCACGCGCGCTTCCTCACCTCTCCTCACCGCCCCCCTCCCTCCTGCCGTCCTCTGGCGCACAAAGAGAGGACAACACTGCATTCTTGCAGGCCCGTGGCTGGGCCCGGGCCGGCGACGCCTTCCGACTCCGCACGCGTCGTTGTACTCTCTCACACACACACGGCCGCGCGCCCGTCCGCCGGAACAATGACCCCGCGGCCCGCCCAGGCGCTCGGCGCCGTGCCAAAACCTGGCCACGCCACGCCTCACCTCAGCTACGCTCGCCACCGCCGACACCTGCCGTCTACCGGCTGGCTGGGGACGCGCTAAAACCACAGTCAAACGCGGCATCGCCACGTGAGGACCACGTGTTTCTCTTCACCCCATCTTAGTGTCTGGTGGGGGATAGTCGGGTAGCACGACGAAGTGTCTAAAATGACGGACCTGATAATTCGCGGAAATGATAAATGGCGCACATTTGCCTACATTATCAGAGCTCTCGAGAATCCGCTCGCACATACGAACTGAGATAAGTGATGCCACCATCTTCTTGCGCAGTTTCCAGCCGCTAGCCTGGTTTGTTTTGAACACAAGCCTATCCAAGATGCGTATTTTTTTAAGTTAGTACCGTTTTGAAACAAAAAAAAGACGTGCTATCTCAATAATTTTATTTTTTTCATGAAAGCCTGTACCCTAATCTATTTTTCTACATAATTTTCGTCAATATTGAGGCACTTGTCATAACGTTGGACCAGTTTTTGAATATCCTTCTCATAGAAGTCTGCCGCCTGACTTGTTAACCACTGCAAAAAAAAAAATGGTTCAAATGGCTCTGAGCACTATGGGACTTAACATCTGAGGTCATCAATCCCCTAGAACTTAGAATTGCTTAAACCTAACTAACCTAAGGATATCAAACACATCCATGCCCGAGGCAGGATTCGAACCTGCGACCGTAGCGGTCGCGCGGTTCCAGACTGTAGCGCCTAGAACCGCTCGGCCACCTAGGCCGGCTTAACCACTGCATCACCACTGTTTTGACTTCGTCATCGTCATCAGTACGCTGACCGCCCAGGTATTTCTTCAAGTCCAGGAACAGATGGTAGTCACTAGGCGCAAGATCGGGGCTGTACGGAGGATGATCTAGAGTCTCCCATCGAAAAGATGTGATTAGATCTTTGGTCCGATTCGCCCCATGCGGACGGTCTTTGTCTTGCATCAAAACGATGCCCTTGCTAAACTTCCACGGACTGTTGCTTTGCTTCTGGTGTTACGTAGGCAACCCATGTTTCATCGTTCGTAACAATTTGGCTTAAGAAATCATCACCGTCGTTGTGGTACCGCTCAAGGAAAGTCAATGCACTGTCTAAACGTTTGGTTTTGTGCACATCCGTCAACATTTTCGGTACCCAACGTGCGCATAATTTTCGGTAATTCAAGTGCTCGGCCACAATGCCATACAAAACACTACGAGAAACATCAGGAAAGTCATCCCGCAAGGAGGAAATCGTAAAGCGTCTGTTTTCTCTCACCTTATTGTCCACTTCCTGGACCAAACATTCAATAACGACTGAAGGGCGCCCACACCGTTGTTCATCATGTGCATTTGTGCGGCCATCCTTAAATGCTCTCACCCACTTTCTTACTATTCCATCATTCATAGTGTTTTCTCCGTAAACTGCACAGATCTCACGATGAATATCGATCGCATTTAGGCCTTTAGTACTAATAAATCTTATAAGAGCCGTGTACTTCACAGTCGGCGGGACTCACGATTATCGGAGGCATCTTAATCACTCAGTACACAACGTAAACAAGGAACAATCAGACTGTAATGGCGTCAGTGCGTAGATTAAGGTACAGGGTTTCGTCTAAAAATAAAATTATTGAGATATCTTAGCACGTCTTTTCTTAATTTCAAAACGGTACTTACTTATAAAACACGCCTCGTACCTTGCTCCTTTCTTCTCCCTTCTTTAACACGCAGTCTTTCTGCCCATTTTTCTTGGTCTCCCTCTTCGTCATTTTCTGCTCACTTTCATTTCTTATATCTTCCCCGAACAGTGAACAATAGGGCTACAAAAGTCATGGTATATTTCTTAATATCGTGTCGGTCCTCTTTCGTCGGGCGTAGTGCAGCAACCGACTTGGCATGGACAAAACAAATCTTTCGAAGTCCCCTGCAGAAATACTGAGACATGCTCGCTCTATAGCCGTCCATAATTGCGAAAGTGCTGCCGCTTGAGGATTTTGTGCACAAACTAACCTCTCGATTACGTCCTATACGTGTTCGGTAGAATTAATGTCGGGCGATCTGGGTGGCCAAATCATTCGCTTGAATTGTTCAGAATGTTCTTCAAACGAATCGCGAACAGCTGTGTCCCGGTGACATGACTCATTGTCATCCATAAAAATTCCATCGTTGTTTGCAAACTTGAAGTCCATGAAATGCTGAAAATGATCTCCAAGTAGCCGAACATAACCATTTCCCCCTAATAAACAGTTCAGTTGGACCACTGGACCGAGTCCATTTCATGGAAACACGCCCCACATCATTATGGAGCCACCACCATCTTGCTCAGTGCCTTGTTGGCAACTTGGGTCCATGGCTTCGCTCTGCGCCAAGCTCGAACCCTACCTTCAGCCTTTACCAACTGAAACCGGGCCTCATCTGAGCGGGCCATACGGTCCTCCATTCGTCTAGGGTCCAACTGATATGGTCACGAGCTCAGGAGAGGAGCTGTAGGCAATATCGTGTTGTTACCAAAGGCACTTGGGTCGGTCGTCTGCTGCCATAGCCCATTAACGTCAAACTTCGCTGCACAGTCCTAACGGATACATTCGTACTGCATCCCATACTGATTTCTGCGTTTATATCACGCAGTGTTCCTCGTCTGTTAGCACTGACAGTCTGCTCAAAAGCTGCTGCTCTCGGTCAGTAGGTGAAGTTTGTAGACCACTCTGTTGTCAGTGGTGAAAAGTAATGCCCGAAGTTTGGTATTCTCGGTACACTCGTCACTCTGTGGATCTCTGAATAATGAAGTGCCTAACGATTGCCGAAATCGAACGTCCCATGCATCGATCTCCATCTACCATCCCGCGTTCAAAGACTGTTAATCCCGTCGTGTGGCCATACTGTAATCGCGTCGGAAAGCTTTTCAAAAGAATCACCTGAGTACAAACGACAGAGCCGTCATGCTCTGCCCTTTTATATCTTCTGAACGTTATATTACCGACATCTGTACCCATATATGTGCTCATTGCTATCCCATCACTTTTGCCACCTCTTTGTATATTGCTAAGAAATTTTTCTATGCGATATGCCAAAGATGATGTGTCTTGTGAAATGTCTGTAACAGTGCGTTGTGCTCGGTGTTCTGTGCCCTATGTCCATTCTTTACTCTGTGACTCTGGGGGACTGAAAATAAGGCCTTGGAAAAATCCAAAGAATTTGTACTACGAGGAGAAAGAATAAAAACCATCAAGTACGCTGATGATACGACTCTGCTAGCAGAAACTGAAGAACGGCTCCAAGTAATGATGGAGAATATTGTAAAACCGAGTAAATAATTTGGAATAAAACTGAACGTTCACAATACCAGAGTCATGTGAATCGAAAAAAAGACGACGCGATTAATATATCACTAGATGGAATGGTATTAGAACAGGTTCAATCATTCCCGTTTTTTGAAAACGTGCTAACTTCCAGTGACAGTTGTACAGAGGAACTGAGACGCAGAATCTCCTTGGGAAAGAGAGCTATCGAGAGATTGAAAGATTTGTTGACAGGCACAAGCATCCACATTACACTTAAGGAAGAAATTCCCTAAATTTTTTTGGTGGAGTGTGGTGTCTTATGAAACCGAAACGTGGATAGTCAGACAGAAAGAACAAAATTATTTCGAGAGTATAAAATGTAGCTATGGAGAAGAATGGAAAACGTGAAATGGATCGACAGGATGAGAAATGAAGATATGTTGAGAAGGGTAGGAAAGGAGAAGAACTTCATGATGATGATACAGAAGAAGAAAACATCCTCGATGGGACATTTATTACCTATGAGTGGTCAGTTACCGAGAATCGTGGAGGGAAAAGTAGAAGGAAAACGAGAAGAGGAAGGAGAAGGTTTTGAATGTTAACAGATGTGAAGAGGGGAAGAAGCTGCAAGTGAACGAAGGAGGATGTTCAGGGCAGAGAGGTATAGAGGACGTCCAACTGATTCCAGTCGGGGGACAGATTTACTGAAAGAACAAGGAATGGAAGTTTGAATGATATTTCCAGCATTTGACTGTACAAACTTCTTATTGTTACAGGGTGTTTCAAAAATGACCGGTATATTTGAAACGGCAATAAAAACTAAACGAGCAGCGATAGAAATACACCGTTTGTTGCAATATGCTTGGGACAACAGTACATTTTCAGGCAGACAAACTTTCGAAATTACAGTAGTTACAATTTTCAACAACAGATGGCGCTGCGGTCTGGGAAACTCTATAGTACGATATTTTCCACATATCCACCATGCGTAGCAATAATATGGCGTAGTCTCTGAATGAAATGACCCGAAACCTTTGACAACGTGTCTGGCTGAATGGCTTCACATGCAGATGAGATGTACTGCTTCAGCTGTTCAATTGTTTCTGGATTCTGGCGGTACACCTGGTCTTTCAAGTGTCCCCACAGAAAGAAGTCACAGGGGTTCATGTCTGGCGAATAGGGAGGCCAATCCACGCCGCCTCCTGTATGTTTCGGATAGCCCAAAGCAATCACACGATCATCGAAATATTCATTCAGGAAATTAAAGACGTCGGCCGTGCGATGTAGCCGGGCACCATCTTGCATAAACCACGAGGTGTTCGCAGTGTCGTCTAAGGCAGTTTGTACCGCCACAAATTCACGAAGAATGTCCAGATAGCGTGATGCAGTAATCGTTTCGGATCTGAAAAATGGGCCAATGATTCCTTTGGAAGAAATGGCGGCCCAGACCAGTACTTTTTGAGGATGCAGGGACGATGGGACTGCAACATGGGGCTTTTCGGTTCCCCATATGCGCCAGTTCTGTTTATTGACGAAGCCGTCCAGGTAAAAATAAGCTTTGTCAGTAAACCAAATGCTGCCCACATGCATATCGCCGTCATCAATCCTGTGCACGCGGCAACCCCTCAGCGCCGCTATCATTGCTGCACGAGAGACATTTATTGACGAAGCCGTCCAGGTAAAAATAAGCTTCGTCAGTAAACCAAATGCTGCCCACATGCATATCGCCGTCATCAATCCTGCGTTTGAATTTTGTATGGATAGAGGTGTAAATTCTGGCGCATGAGACGATACGTGGACGTTGGCGTCATTTGGACCGCAGCTGCAAACGGCGAACGGAAACCCGAGCCGCTGTTGGATCACCTGCTGCACTAGCTGCGCGTTGCCCTCTGTGGTTGCCGTACGCGGTCGCCCTACCTTTCCAGCACGTTCATCCGTCACGTTCCCAGTCCATTGAAATTTTTCAAACAGATCCTTTATTGTATCGCTTTTCGGTCCTTTGGTTACATTAAACCTCCGTTGAAAACTTCGTCTTGTTGCAACAACACTGTGTTCTAGGCGGTGGAATTCCAACACCAGAAAAATCCTCTGTTCTAAGGAATAAACCATGTTGTCTACAGCACACTTGCACGTTGTGAACAGCACACGCTTACAGCAGATAGACGACGTATAGAATGACGCACCCACAGACTGCATCGTCTTCTATATCTTTCACATCACTTGCAGCGCCATCTGTTGTTGAAAATTGTAACTACTGTAATTTCGAAAGTTTGTCTGCCTGAAAATGTACTGTTGTCCCAAGCATATTGCAACAAATGGTGTATTTCTATCGCTGCTCGTTTAGTTTTTATTGCCGTTTCAAATATACCGGTCATTTTTGAAACACACTGTATGTTACTGTCATGATTTTGGCCTTAAGCCATTAACAAGTACACAAACGTCGGGTATAATTAGACTTTGTTAAGTAAAATCATCGTCAGATTCTACTGAACTGGGTGTCCCGCTACATGGATAAGTACAAAATCACCTTAATATATGGCAGAAGGTAGCGAACATGCTTTCCAGCCATGAAACAGTTGAATAACAGAATGAACATCAGTACAGCAGTAACATGTGAAGTGAACATTGTCTGAAAATATATTATGCAAGTTATTGATTGACTGGTGGTCAAAGATGAATAGCGTAGATTGTGAGACTTACAACCTACGCTAGTTTTTACTCTCTGGGACCTCCAGTTCAGCAGAGTTTGACGATGACTTCAGTTAACAAAGTCTAATTATGCCCACCATTGCTGTACTTAATAATAGCTTAAGGCCGAAATCATTACAGTTATATGAAATAAAGAAGTTTGTACAGTCAAAAGGCGGAAATATCATTCAAACATTGTTACATTACTGTTACCCAAAAGTATGAAAAGATTATCAAGTAATGAAAGGTTGTCCAGATTGTGGACTAGTATTTCAGTTATTTAGTAAAGCGAAACTCTATACGTGCGTATAATAATTGTATTTCTGCGAGAATAAATCTCGAGAAGAGCTGAAACTTAAAAGGTATCTTTACGACATTGTTCTACCCATGTTGAAAACAATACCTAGCTTACAGTTCAGAGGAATTGTAGGAAAGCGGTCTGCCAACTTAGAGTCCGCACTTCGGATCAAAGTTTGGGGAAAATTTTATTTTACTTCAAATTACAAAAATGGTTCAAATGGCTCTGAGCACTATGGGACTTAACAACTGAGGTCATCAGTCCCCTAGAACTTAGAACTACTTAAACCTAACTAACCTAAGGACATCACACACATCCATGCCCGAGGCAGGATTCGAACATGCGACCATAGCAGTCGCGCGGTTCCGGACTGAAACGCCTAGAACCGCTGGGTCACCGCGGCCGGCCCCGATGTTATTCAGTCGGTATATTGAGCAAGCAGTAAAGGAAACAAAAGAAAAATTCGGAGTAGGAATTAAAATCTATGGAGAAGAAATAAAAACTTTGAGGTTCGCCGATGACATTGTAATTCTGTCAGACAGCAAAGGACCTGGAAGAGCAGCTGAACAGGGTCTTGAAAGGAGGATTAGTGACGCAGCATCAGAATCGTATCTGAAATGAGCAGCAGTGAGAGAGGGAGAGAGGGAGTTATATGCGCCAATACTGGCGGCATGTCGACTTTTGCAGAAAAGGCACAGTTGGTGAAGCTTTCAATCAGAATGGAAAATTTGCAGCTGCAGCTTTTCGATCCTGTCGCCATAAGAAGGATACTCGAACGGGTAAACGTCCTGCGTAGAAAATGATAACGATCTTCGAAACCGCGGGTTGTTTAGACAACTGGCCGCGTGGTGGACGACCAGACACAAGTGCTACTGCTGCTCGGAGAGTCCACGACGAGGTAGATACTTTAGCAATTTCATTTCAGCATGGTGAAGTCTGCGCTCGTGAAGTCGCACGTCGCACCGGCATTCCACGCAATACTGTTTGGAGAACACTAATGCGTAGCCTCAAATGCAATCCCTATAAAATCCAGCGTCGTCATGAGCGTTAGTAACCGATTTTGTGACGCGGAGAGCATTTGCGGTGTGGGCAGCCTAAAGAATGGGGGAAGACAACGATTGTTTGTCTAACGTGTCGTGGACTGAAGAAGCCCATTTCACACTCCGAGGGTCTGTCAACACTCACAACCGCAGATATGGGCTACTGAGAATTTTAGAACCGTCGTGGAAACTCCACTGCATTAGGAGAAAATCACCGCGTGATGTGGATTTACCACATCAGTCATGATCGGACCATTTTTCTTCGAGGAAACGTGGTGGGGTGCTGCTGATCAAACCGTTAGCGTGACTGGTGCTACAGAATCACATCACCCCTACCCTGGCTGATAATCACCACATAGAAGGTACGACTTTTATGCAGGTTAGCGCTCCACCACATATGGGTACACGTTTGAAAGATCTCTTGCGCACATCGTTTGATGAGGATCGCGTGCTGAGCACCCAATTCTGCCACTCTTCGCCTCCCAGGTCCCAGGAGCTCAATCCGTGTGATTATTGGTTGAAGGGTAACCTGAGGACGCAACTCTGCCACTATCATCCGACGTCATGCTAAAAGAGAACATCCGACGGCAATTTCTCACCATACCTACTGATATGCTGTACAGTGCTGTTCACAATATTGTCCCTCGACTACAGGTACTGTTTAAGTAGCGAAATATGTAGGCTGAAGTTACATATAGAGATAATTAGCGACGTGTGGTGGCAGGAAGAGCAGACAGCTCTTGGTCAGGTCAGTACAGGGTAATTAAAACAAAATCAAATAGGAGGAATGCAGCAGTAGACCTAATAATGACTTAGAAGATAGGACTGTGAGTAAGCTATGATGACCAGCTTATTGAACACGTTATCGTAGCTAAAATAGACAAGAAACCAACACCCATCCCCAGAACACGTTTATTAGACACCTAGCTCCACGGATGACGCACATACTGAAAAAAAGTGTGCTGACATAAACTATATGATTCATATAAAGTAGGGAGACCAAAATATAATTGTAATGGGTGATTGAAATTCTATAATAAGAAAAGAAAGGAAAAAAAAATAGTAGCACAATATGGACTGGGAGAAAGGAATGAAAGAGGGAGCCACCAGGTAGAATTTTTCACAGAGCACAACTTAATACTTTCTAGCATTTGTAGACTTAGAGAAAGCTTTTGACAATGTTGACTGGAATACTCTCTTTCAAATTCTGAAGGTGGCAGGGGTAAATTACAGGGAGCGAAGGGCTATTTACAATTTGTACAGAAACCAGATGGCAGTTATAAGAGTGGAAGGGCATGAAAGGGATGCAGTGGTTGGAGAGTGAGACAGGGTTGTAGCCTATCCCCGATGTTATTGGTTCAAATGGCTCTGAGCACTATGGGACTTAACTGCTGAGGTCATCAGTCCCCTAGAACTTAGAACTACTTAAACCTAACTAACCTAAGGACATCACACACATCCATAACGAGGCAGGATTCGAACCTGCGACCGTAGAGGTCGTGCGGTTCTAGACTGTAGCGCCTAGAACCGCTCGGCCACTCCGGCCGGCCACGATGTTATTCAATCTGTATATTGAGCAAGCAGTAGAGGAAAACAAAAGAAAAATTCGGAGTAGGAATTAAAATCTATGGAGGCTCGCCGATGACATCGTAATTCTGTCAGAGACAGCAAAGGACCGGGAAGAGCAGTTGAACGGAATGGACAGTGTCTTGAGAGGTTGATAAAATATGAACATCAACAAAAGCAAAAGGAGGATAATGGAACGTAGTCGAAGTAAATCGGGCGATGCTGAGGGTATTAGATTAGGAAGTGAGACGCTTAAAGTAGTAAATGAGTTTTGCTATTTGGGGAGCGAAATAACTGATGGTGGTCGAAGTAGAGAGGATATAAAATATAGACTGGCAATGGCACGGAAAGCGTTTCTGAAGAAGAGAAATTTGTAAACATCGAGTATAGATTTAAGCGTCAGAAAGTCGTTTCTGAAAGTGTTTGTATGGCCATGTATGTTTGGACAAGAAGAGAATATAAGCTTTCGAAATGTGGTGCTACAGAAGAATGCTGAAGATTAGATGGGTAGATCATATAACTAATGAGGAGGTATTGAATAGAATTAGGGACAAGAAAATTTGTGGCACACCTTGACTAGAAGAAGGGATTGGTTGGTAGGACATGTTCTGAGGCATCAAGGGATCTCCGATTTAGTATTGGAGGGCAGCGTGGAGGGTAAAAATCGTAGAGGGACACCAAGAGATGAATACACCAAGCAGATTCAGAAGGATCTAGGTTGCAGTAAGTACTGGGAGATGAAGAAGCTTGCACACGATAGAGTAGCATGGAGAGCTGTATCAAACCGGTCTGTGGACTGAAGACCACAACTACAACAACTTAATACTCGTTACCATTTGGTTCCAGAATCATGTAAGAAGACTGTATACATGGAAGAGACCTGGGAACACTGGCTGATCAGTTTGGCGTCCGGTGAGATGTAGGAGTATGTGATAAGAATGGAAGAGCATGAAAGGGAAGTCGTAGTTGTGAAGGGACTGAGACAGGGTTGTACCCTAATCCGCTTGTTATTCGGTCTGTACATTGAACAAGCTACGAAAGGAACCAAGGAGAAATTTGGAAACAAGTTTGCAGTTCAGGAAGAAGAAATACAAATTTTGAGATTTGCTGATGATAATATAATTCCTGTCAGAGTCGACAAACGATTTGGAAGAGCAATTGAAAGAATGTATAGTGTGTTGAAAAGACCTTATATGATGTTCATCAAGAAAAGTAAAACAACTTGTAGCATCCATCATCATGGCAGCAGTGTGCAAGAACACACTGGAGCAGAGCTATATTTTAAATGCTGACGAAAAATAAAAAGATAAGGAGACCTTTTGTCTCAAAAATTACATCTCATTCACAACGTCGTCCACTTTAACGGCAATAAAGGGTCCCTTGACGAAAGGACTATTTGCAAGAAGGCAATAAAATAAAGAAGTACATTTTGGCACACACTTCACAGTAATTCGCCGAGTACGGACGTGGATTCAGCCTTCCTTACCTCTCTAGACTGAGTGAGGAGGCTCATTAGCTACGGCGATGGGGTCACGTTCCGAGTGAGTGGATTATGAGGGGATTACTAATTACCTACGATAGTGCAGCGCCTGTGTTATTCCGAATAGCGAAGCAAACTTCCTTCCGACATGCATACATGTCCGAAGGAACAGGCACTGCGGTGAGGACAACCTTTTTAAAATACATTAAATGCAATGGAAATTGCAAATATGGACAATTATCAGTTACATAATGGAATGACGACAATCAAAATTTATCCCGGACCGGGATTCGAACCCGGATTTCCCCTCATCGTGTGCGGGCGTCGCTACCCAAGCACCACTTACTGCCAGAGCTAAACTTCCATATGCCGTCTACCATCTGTCCACAACATGTACTCGTACACTCGTTATATATACCCCCTTGAAAGTCACATGCCCGCTGTCGGTTGATAAATATGATATTCCAGTGCTTGAGTTATTCCGAATTACGATGCAAAGTTCCTTCTGAAATGCATGCATGTCCGAAGGAACAGGCACTGAGGCGACTGCGGCCGTTAAGAAATACATTAAATGCGTTCACAGTTCGAATATGGACAACCATCAGCTGTAGGTTGTTCCCCTGTACGTGAATAAACGTAGTTGATGTACTAGTACAGGTCGTAGGCACATGGCTGACGACATATGTATGAGTCTGACCATGAGTCACGCTCGGGTAGCCAAACGATAAGGTTACAACTCGCGAGGTGCGGGAAGTCACGGTTCAAGTCCAGGTCTGGCACAAATTTTCATTGTCGTCATTCGTTTACACAACTGATGGTTGCCCACATTTGCAGTTCCAGATGCATTTAACACAAACTAATTATTTTTCAGCCATCCAGATATATACTATCTGATAAAAAGTATGTGTATCCTATTAGTGGACATTAATATGGGGTTATGAGGTGTGTCCCCCGTTCACCTTTATGACCGTTTGAACTGTGCTAGAGACACTTTCAAGGGGGTACCTGAATGACTGTGGGGAATGACAGCCCATTCTTCCTTGAAATCCAAAACCAGAGAAGGTTGTGATATTGGACGCAGGTGTCCAAAGCGAAGTCGACGTTGAGCTGCCAAATGCAGCGTGTCTGGATGCATCCTGCGCCTCTCATGATGGAACCGATATTTCTAACGTCCATTAAGAAGTTGGTTCCCTGGAACATAACTTACATGTTGTAATTACCATTTTAATCAAAGTTTCCGAAAATAATTCAGTGTTCTGGCCTTTGTTCCCGCATATAAGGAAAGCGAAGAAATACGCTGTCGGATAAGAATATGTTCCGCTCTCACACATCCGCACGAAACTTTGGACAATATTGTATGATGCGTGGCTGTGTATTTAGCACAGCATGCCTGAAAACCAAAAGCGTGAGGAATTCTACAACTATTTTGTGGCCAGTGACCCGATAACCATCATACGCCAAGAGATATTTGGAACTGCAGTGGAAGGTGCCATCGCCACAACAACGTCTCTGAAAGATGGAACTGGACGACAATTTAATACATTAATATCGAAAGTTCACTTCATTAGTAAAAAGTCTTGCAGAACACATAGAGTAACACAGCAGTCAGTTTGACTAATCAATTATAAATTTTGATGGAAAACAAGAAAAATGTCAGGAATTAAAAGACATGACATTCACTGCAACTTAAAGACACTACTAGCTAGGGGCCGGCCGGAGTGGCCGTGCGGTTCTAGGCGCTGCAGTCTGGAGCCGAGAGACCACTACGGTCGCAGGTTCGAATCCTGCCTCGTTCATGGATGTGTGTGATGTCCTTAGGTTAGTTAGGTTTAATTAGTTCTAAGTTCTAGGCGACTGATGACCTGAGAAGTTAAGTCGCATAGTGCTCAGAGCCATTTGAACCATTTACTAGATAGGGCATAACCACCTATCGCTGCCAAGCTAACACACGAACAAGCGACAAACGACGGTAACCTCCAGTATATCAGCAAGTTGACTGGATGTGCCAGTTGCTATTAAAGCCGACCAACAGGCTATAGCAGGGAAACCGACAACCTCGCACAATGACGCACAAACAAATCGCCAACATCACCCTACACTGTGCATCTGATATGACCTATCGGACACAAACGATGATGAACGTAACTGTTACAGGTAAGCTGACGCTGACGGAGAGATCAACACCGGCACCCAGCCTCCGAGTAACAGCACCGCACAGCGTCAAAGGTATCGACCTGTATGATACCCACTACCAACAAAGCCCACCTTTGCATGACCTGTCGAGGCACTAAGACATCCGCTACCGCTCTTACCACTCTACCTACTATCAGAGGGTTTTTTTTTCCCCTTGGCTCTTGCCTTGGCACTTTTTTCCCCTCAGCCCTTCAAACCGCTACCCTTCGTTGGACTTTCGACCCAATCTATCTCTAGATGAGTGCCTATTAACGGTTAAAGTTAACAACAGAAACAACTGCTGGTGAGGCTGTCTACTTGCTGATGACATGTCCCACGATGGTAGATGACTCCTCTTACTGCCTTGTGGGCCAGCTGGGACTGTTCTAAGACCTAATCACTTAGTGGTGTTTTACTTGTGTGGCCTACGTAGGGAAATTACATTGAAGTAGAGAACATCACAACCATTGGAAATTATGTAAATACTGAAAAGAAGTATAATTCACGTCAAATTCATTGCCAGTCTTGTAGACATTGTAAGTAAGTTCAATGGGAGACGAAGAGACACAACCTTCTCGTGGTGTTCCCAGGAAAAGACACGAAGTCAGTTACTGTATTTTCTAAGGAATCATTGCGACATTCCTCTTGAGGGATTCTAAGAATCAAAATCAGTATTGTTGGACGACGAATACAAACGCATCGCAGCGAAAACGATGGCAAATGACAAACAGCTACTTCCATTCATCGTCCCTCTTATGAATAAATCTTATTTTAACAAATCAAACACACACATTAAATATTATTTTGTCCATGTTGGATGTTAGTGCTGTGTGACTATTTATACAATGAAAGACTGTATGAAGTGCGATGAGTCACTTTTTATGGTAGTTTATTTTGCTGTTACCTTTACGAATATACTTATAAGTATACAGGGTGTCCCATTCATCTTGACCACCCTAAATAACTGTTTGTCCAGATGCAAGTTACAAAATGTTTCAAGCAAATGCTCTATAGCCGTGAGGGGGACATCAATCAGCATGATTGCCTTCGTTGTAGATTTGTTTTTAACAAAGATATGAAGAGCGGTATGACTTTGTTAAATGGCACCCTGCATTTTTTATCCGACAGTTCATTTCCTCTCCTAAAGACCTATTCAAAAATGTATCACAGTGTTCCATTCACCGAAACACAACATTATTAATTACATAACGCAACATTGACGTTGACGCTCCCAGCGTTTAGTGCAGGTACTAGGGGTAATGGAACACATCCACGTGCTGATGTTGACAGAGGACAAATGTAAACATAAATAGAATTCACAACTGTCATTCTGCCAACCATCGTCAGTTGAAGAATTGTGTGAGTGGAATGTACAACAACAAAGAGAAGGTAGAAATGCTACTCATCTAAGAGGAATGTAAGCAGAACAGTAATTGCAATACTGTTTTCTTATGTACGGGTACATTCAGTACAGTACTTTAATCTTTTTAAATACTGTTGTGTAGAGTAGGCATACAGTAAAGGCTGTCGATCCTACACACTGCATCGACATAACGTTTCATTTATTATTGTTGTTGAAGGTAGGCGAAATGCTACGCAGGCAGTGGAACTGTACAGAGAGCGATATCCTCACAAGAACCCACCTCCCCGACGGATGTTTTCTCGTCTTGTTGCGACACTTCAGGAAACGGGAAGTTTCAACCCACGGCAACGCAATCGTCGTAGCACTCGCAAAGACGAAGCTGCCGAAGTTACTGCTCTCGCTTCCGTTGCTATGAATCCACATGCGAGCGCACGACAACTTGAACACGAGATTGGCATTCCTAAAACCACTGTACATCGTATTCTTACACATCACTGGTTCCATTCTTACCGTGTACACCTAGATCAAGAACTGCATGGGAATTATTTCCAGAATCGTTTACGGTTCTGTCAGTGGGCACAGCAGCAAATCCTCGCCAACCTGAACTTCTTCTCCAATGTTCTGTTTACCGATGAACGTTCCTTCTCAAACAAAGGACAGGTAAATACAAGGAACATGCATTATTGGTCCAGCGACAACCCACGATAGCTTAGACAGGTGGAACATCAGCGTCAATGGAGAGTTAACATCTGGTGTGGGATGCTTGGTACTACAATTATTGGCCCTTATTTCATCAATGGTAGTCTAGACGGCACAGCGTATGCCAACTTCCTCAGACGAATTCTTCCTCCTCTTCTGAATTAAGTGCCGCTAAGAACCAGAATACTTACGTGGTATCAACACGATGGATGTCCAGCACATAATACCTTCCAGAATGAGATTTTCACTCTGCAGCGGAGTGTGCGCTGATATGAAACTTCCTGGCAGATTAAAACTGAGTGCCCGACCGAGACTCGAACTCGGGACCTTTGCCTTTCGCGGGCAAGTGCTCTACCAACTGAGCTACCGAAGCACGACTCACGTCCGGTACTCACAGCTTTACTTCTGCCAGTACCTCGTCTCCTACCTTCCAAACTTTGCAGAAGCTCTCCTGCGAAACATGCAGAACTAGCACTCCTGAAAGAAAGGATATTGCAGAGACATGGCTTAGCCACAGCCTGGGGGATGTTTCCAGAATGAGATTTTCACTCTGCAGCGGAGTGTGCGCTGATATGAAACTTCCTGGCAGATTAAATCTGTGTGCCCGACCAAGACTCGAACTCGGGACCTTTGCCTTTCGCGGGCAAGTGCTCTACCAACTGAGCTACCGAAGCACGACTCACGTCCGGTACTCACAGCTTTACTTCTGCCAGTACCTCGTCTCCTACCTTCCAAACTTTACAGAAGCTCTCCTGCGAAACATGCAGAACTAGCACTCCTGAAAGAAAGGATATTGCGGAGACATGTTTCGCAGGAGAGCTTCTGTAAAGTTTGGAAGGTGGGAGACGAGGTACTGGCAGAAGTAAAGCTGTGAGTACCGGACGTGAGTCGTGCTTCGGTAGCTCAGTTGGTAGAGCACTTGCCCGCGAAAGGCAAAGGTCCCGAGTTCGAGTCTCGGTCGGGCACACTGTTTTAATCTGCCAGGAAGTTACATAATGCCTTGCGTGCACGTCGTATTCTGAACCTAAGGTATCCTGCCAGATGGATTGGTCGAGGAGGAACAGTTACTTGGCCTGCAGGGTCTCCTGATTTAAATCCTCTGGACTTTTTTCTTTGGGGATGCATTAAAGACGTTGTGTATCGCGATATTCCAACACCTCCAGAGGACATGCGGGAACGTATCGTGCTTGCTTGTAATTCTCTTCAGCAGGCTACACTGGAATCAGTAAATAATTCTTTCATTCAACGAGTGCACCAGTATATCGGTGTCCAGGGTCACCATTTTGAGCACCTTTGAATGGTCTAGTCCTGGGCAATGGTACAGGGGAATCAAAGTCAATTTTGTGTTATGTTTTTACTTGGTTTTCATTTGTTTTCTGACAACTCCAGCAAGTGGGCGAGTTTGTTATCCCGGACTCAAAGTCATTGTTGTGTCACGTAATGGTACACTGTGATACATTTTTGAATAGGTCTTTAGGAGAGGAGATGAATTACCGAGCAAAAAATACAGGGTGCCATTTAAAAAAGTCATACCGCTGTTCATATCTTTGTAAAAAACAAAGCTACAACGAAGGCTGTCATGCTGATTGAGGTCCCCCTAGCGGCTAAAGAATATTTGCTCAAAACGTTTTGTAATTTGCGTCTGGACAAACAATTATTTAAGGTGGTCAAGATAAATGGGACACACTGTATATAAGTGTAATCGCCACCTGAAGATGGGGAAACCAGATTTAAACTGGTAAAAGCAAAATATCATTAAAAATCGACTGGTTTCAGTTTTTTCAGCCTTACAACATCTGTGACAATTAATTACTAGAAACACGTATCTTAGACCGCAGAGCGTTGCTAGAAAGGACATACATTTTTAGTAAGCCTGTTCGTTATCTGCGAAAAGCTGCTTAAAAGTCCCTCCGCAGAAGTGTCAGTTTACACGATGACAGGTTTCGATCTGCAGGCATTCGCCAAACCGAAACCCTGCCATCGGATAGCCGCAGGATGTGGCGTGATTAATCACTCGTTTCCAATCGTCCACTGCTGAGCGGCGTTGCTCTTTGCACCACCTCAAGCGTCACCTACCACTGATTGCAGAAATGTGTGGCTTATCAGGAGCAGCTCTATCATGTACACCACACTTTTGAAGTGCCTACAGGCAGTCTTTGTGATAGCTGGACCATTGGTAGCAGTCTGGAATTGGCGAGTGATTCCATCCGCTCATTTCTTCTGTTCTTTTACAACCACAGTCTCTGTCAGCCAAGGATGTGGCCTACCTGGTCTGTAGTTGTTTCTGTGCTGGCGTAAGCTGTCGCCAGCACACCGGTCGGTAAAGATTAAGCGCGAAGGTCGAAGGCACTGGAGCAAATGCCCCTACCACTGGAGACGCCAGAGACACACCCACAAGCAACATGCCGCCAACGCTCTGTCGACAGCATGTATGTGGGTTGGAGGTTTAATAGTGGTAACTATTTATTTACAGCTCGTACAAAATAGATACGTGTTTCAAAGTTTTACTGCCCTTAAGAGCAGTCACCAGCATTGTGTATAACCCGTTGCCAGCGATATGGAAGTCGTAGGATACTCTTAGCACCGCCAGTTGTGTTGACAGTTCGAGCGGCGAGGTCTATTGCCCGACGAATTAGTAGCAGTTCTGAAGCGAATGGTGTGAAGTGTTTCCTTCAGTTTAAAAATGGAGTTGAACTTAAGAGGGCTTAAGTCAGGAGAGTGCAGTAGGTGGTATAGCACTTACCAGCCCCATGAGCATTGTCCAGCAAAATTATGGTTAGGTCCTGCAGAAAGTGTCATCACTTCTGCCTCTAAGCTGCTCGTAGGTTGTGTTCCAAAAAAGAACAGCATAGAGACAGAAGTGGTGACACTTTCTGCAGGACCTGACCATCATTTTGCAGGACAATGCTCAAGCACGTACAGTGAAAGCTGTTAGCGATTTGTTTTACTGATGGGACTGCTTATTGTTGTACCACCTACTGCACTCCCCTCGTTTCAGAACTGCTACAAATTCGTCGGGCAACAGACCGCGCCGCTCCAACTGCCAACACAACTGGCACTGCTAAGAGTATCCTACGACTTCCTGGCAACGGGTTATACACAATGCTGGTGACTATTCTTAAGGACAGTAAAACTTTTAAACACGTATCTGTTTTGTACGAGCTGTAAATAAATACTTGCCACTATTAAACTTCCTACCCTCGTATTTAGACCGCCGCCGCTGACCGAAGGCCTCACTCACTCACACAATCGCTCAGTCTCAGTCACTCATCCAGATTGGCGTCTGTCAGTCTACTCAAGGAGCAGGTTCAGTTCGTCACTGGCTACGACAGTATATAGTGACCAGATTAGTGACTATAGTGGGGCTAGTACTGACGAGCTTTGACCGGAAACATAGATTCTATTCCAGTTAAGTAAATGCTTCCAGTTCATGTAAATAAAGAACGGTATTAATCCAGATGTGCATTTGTGTTGCAGAAACAAGATACTGGCCAGCCATATATTCTCCCCCTTGCTTCCTTGCGGTACAAGACTCTACAGTTCCTTCGCTTTTCCGGTTCACAATCTGATCACCAACTAACTTGAACTCGTTACTCAGGTGACGTCCAACGACTAGTACACGTCTCCCGACACGCCATGTACGTTGTCACTGCGTCTCTAATTGCAAACAATACTCCATGCCTCCTCTTATACTGGCGGGTGCGCCCCTCGTGAGGTGCGTTACATAGGGCTGTCCGGATACTTTTGATCAGATAGTGCAGCTTTTTCGTGATTTACCTATAATAATTTAAGGGAAACCGCAGAGTTGTTTCTTTGAAAAGGGCATTGCAAATTTCCTTCACTTTCTTTCCCAAGTCTTAACTTGTGCGCCCTCTCAAGAGCGCTATTCGTCAGTGGTCCTTCAAGTTCTGCTGTCCCTTCCATCCATTACGCCATGAGCCATCTTTTGTAATCGCTGTTTGTCAGTTGTCCTTCAAATTCTGATCTCCCTTCCATCCATTACGCTATGAGCCATCTATTGTAATCGCTGTTATCCTGAAACGCTCCTACGTCTCGTTCTAGGAGCCTCCGTGGCGTCTCGCCAAGTCTCAGTCGCAGCCGCTGCCAGAGTCCACGCGCTCCTGACGCGCGAGACAAATTAAGCGGCGTATTTCTCCGAAGAGCAGCTCAGGAAAATTTATAAGTGGACCTCGGCCAATTTCCTACAATGCTACATTTACAAAATGGTTTCAATCAAAGTCAATTTCGTGGCAGCCTACACACGTCTCGACCGACTGCACTCAGCGATTACAGCACCGCCCTGTTGTTGTCATTTGTTTGTGTTAAGTTCACTGAGTTTATGTTCTACGAGATCACGCTTGGTTTTATGCAGAAACAATAGCTAGTGTAAGCCTTGGTTCTTTTAGAGCTAACAAAGCGAAGAAAAGAGAAAACTGAGGGCAAAGAAGTGGTTAATGCAAAAAATATATACACTCATGCTCTGTAGCTTAAGGAACAGGGAGTCGATGATTTTCGTAATTACCTGAAATTGGATGAAACATGCATTTCGGAGCTGATGAACATCATAAAACGATTCTCAACGAAAACGACCACACTCATGAGAGAGACTGTAAGGTGCGAAGAGAGGCTGTTAGCTACATTACGGTTTCTGGACACTGGCAGAAGATAAGAGAGCCTCCAACTCAGTGTTGTTGTGTACCCACAGTTATTATCTAAACTAATTCCTGAAACCTGCAACGCGCCTGAGGAAATGCATCATGCAAAGCAAAATAAATAAAACAAAAGATGACGGAAGATGGGTTGGGGGGGGGGGGGGGCGAGGGGGAGTCCAGAATGATGGAAGAGTTCGCGGGTGAACAGCCGGGTGTTAGTGTCCAACAGGCACAATATTTCGGCTAGCAACCACGTTGCCATCATCAGGTGAGCTGACGAATTGACCGCCGGGAGAAACTGAAGAATCACAAAACAAAAGATGCTCATGTGAAGTGTATTAATTTATTTGTAATCTGTATTAATTTATTTATGTACTAGCATAAAAGATACCACGCTAAGTTTAAGAAATTCATTTCAGACTGGAAGAAGAAAGATTACAAATGGTGGTGGCGCACGTCATGTAATAAATACAAGAATTAATACTTAAGAAATGATGCGTTTAGCAAGTGCTAGAACTGTAAAAAAATTTCCAGACTTTGCTATTCGTAGCAGCTGGATTGGATATAACCTGGAATTTTTGAAATTGGCTGTCTGTAATCGGTTTTTAAGTTTTAGTTGCAATACCCACAGGAAATGAAAACTAAGATCAAATCTATCTCTATTTCGGTTTTTAAATTTCATTCCCAGTAAGTACCTTAAATACGAGCTAAAAACCGAAATACAGCACTCAACGGACTTCTATTCATAAAATATACACCTTTTAGTCTCTCTCTCTCTCACTGTGTGTGTGTGTGTGTGTGTATGTGTGTGTGTGTGTGTGTGTGTGTGTATCTGTATGTCACTAAAACCGTTATGAATTCGTTAAAAAATTAAACAACTGCTTCATTTCCTGCATCTTCATTGCTACACTTCTCATACAAAGCCTCCCACAAATATCTGCAGTCTGTAATTTTCTCCAGAAACTCTGTCATTAAATATTCGTCCGCCTCATACTCTATCATTCCTATCAAAATAGCATTTAATCCCGTGCGCAGTGACAAAAGACGTTGCGGGCGATTGACAGCGCTACACACGGAGAAGTGGTGGGGCAGGGGGGAGGGGGGCAACTATCGTGTGGTCCTATCCGACCGACATCCCGACAAATAAAATAAAATTGGTTGGTCGGTTGGCCAAAGCGCCTACAAGCGTCCAATTTGTATATCGGTCGGTCGGTAGTTCGAGTAGTGTGTGTGTTGGGAGCTTGGGGAACTTGAATGTCGTAAGCCACAACTTGGTGTGAGAAAATGGCTCTGAGCACTGTGCGACTTAACTTCTGAGGTCATCAGTCGCCTAGAACTTAATGCCCGAGGCAGGATTCGAACCTGCGACCGTAATGGTGGTTCGGTTCCAGACTGTAGCGCCTAGAACCGCACGGCCACTCCGGCCGGCCTTGGTGTGAGAGTCATGGCGTAAAAAGCAATTGTTCATGCCCTCCAGCTGTGTAACATTAAACTGAAGAACTGACAATTGACTAGAAAATGCACAGTCGAAACACCGCCTCCAAGTGATTCCTAGAGCCTTATGCTGACAATCTTCACCAAGACAGAACAGGGCAACAGTCCAAACTCAACTCAAAAGACAAAGAGGAACACCACACTTCAAGCTAATGCTGAAACATACGCAATTTATTGTCTTCAACTGCACTTCGCCAAACGTTTGCTTCGTTACTCACCACGTCTTGTGCCTGCTAATGCCTCCCTACTCTCATATGAGGATTTCGCAGGGAGCTCTTGCATGCTCACTAAATCGCAAGACTCGCCTAAGAAGTCGAAAAATGACTAAGCAAAAACCCTCGCGCAACCACGGTAAAGCACTTTGATTTGTATTAGGCTGTTTATATTTGAAAAAGAGCTTTTTTTATCACTAACTACCGACTTTAGAGAAATTCAATACAATCCAACACCACCTCCTCCCTAGCGTGCGAGGACTCGCTTCCTGCACCCGCTAGGGCTGTTGACCGACTCCCTGACCTAGCGAGCTCTCTGCAGCTCCCTGAAAACATTTTAACATCTAGGCCTTTCAGACAGTCAGCTTCAGAATAAGGATCAATGCAGGCACTACCGTAGCTCATTCTCCTGCCTCCGTTAATAGGACTCCTCTGGAATTTATTGTTTCCTGCAAGGATATTTCTATCACAGGCCGGGAAAAACCCACCTAGTATCTTCAACCACAATGCAATTAATGCGGCTTGCTGGAAGATCAATCCATCATGCTGGACAAAGGCTACATCTACGGGATATTCCTAATGAAAAAGAGGAAGATCCCACATCATGGAGTCGGCCGGTGTGGCGGAGCGGTTCTAGGCGCTTCAGTCTGGAACCGCGTGACCGCTGCGGTCGCAGGTTCGAATCCTGCCTCGGGCATGGATGTGTGTGATGTCCTTAGGTTAGTTAGGTATGAGTAGTTCTAAGTTCTAGGGGACTAATGACCTCAGATGTTAAGTCCCATAGTGCTCAGAGCCATTTGAACCATTTTGAACCACAGCAAGGCCGACAGTGATATGTTACAATCTTGGTGTTAGACCTCAGACATTACACTCTTCTCTCACGTTAACATAAAAACATCTACGTTGCCACAAAAACAAAAAGCTAAAACATGGAGAAAGAGAACCAACAATCTAATATCAGATGAACGGATGAAGATTAAAAAAAAAAAAATACGTCCCTTACAGTAATACTCCGAGCAGTTGAGAAGCTGTAGGGTGACGAGGCAGCATAGATTCAGAAATGATCACACCATTACCTATAACGGATTCTAGGTAAATTGTGTATCGCCCATAACTATTTTTTTTTCCTTGTTTGTAGAGTCCAAATGTTGTATGATGGGTGAATAAAAGAACGCGAGTCTAGTGGGAATGACTGACCTCCGAATTAGGGTGAGTCAGCTGTCTCTACTTCTATCGTTTTATGCAACGCGTACTGATGGGTGAATAATAGCGTGTTTAGTAGGCATGACTGAAAACTGAATGTATAGGGTGATTCAGCTTCCCCTACCGCTGTCGTTTTATGCAACCTGCAATGTTATATCTGGCCTTCAAAAACCAGGTGCGAGATTTTCGTATTCTTTCAGTCGTTACTTGCAAGCTATTAGTCCTACAGCAAAAATGAGCAGGACACTTACGCAAGAAATTTAACGTAGTTAAATTTTGTACTGGGATATGTTTCCGCTGGAGGTCACAGTTTTCGACTTATTGAAGAAAAACGTAAAAAATTACCTTCAAACGCTCCTCCATCCCACTGTCATCCTTCACCAGTCAGGATGTGTAGTATGTTGCTCGTGGCACTCCTTCCTACCACTGTACAAAAATTTGCAACTACACGAACTATTCCCGATATTCGACCTTTTTTTGGTTTCTATTGATTCAGCTATTACGGCACCGCACTGTGGGCTTACATTAGTAATTTTAACGTGGCCATGTGTAATGAACGACTTTCGTAAACGTTACGCTAAAACTAATTTGGTAGACATTTCGATCCAAAATTAACCGTTACAAGCACAGTAGTTTCGCAGTCAGAAGGCCTGACGGATAGAACGATGTAAACCTGGCTAGAAGGGGGGATCGGTTGATAAGACACATTCTGAGACATCAAGGGATCACGAACTTAGTATTGGAGGGAAGTGTGGAGGGTCATAATTGTAGAGGGAGACCAAGAGATGAATACAGTACTCAGAATCAGAAGGATGTATGTTACAGTAATTACTCGGAGATGAACAGGCTTTCACAGTACAGAGAAGCATGGAGAGCTGACTCAAACCAGTCTTCAGACGGAAGACCACAACAACAATTTATCGCTGGCTTCCGGAACATTTAGAGCCAAGCGCGCCTTTTTTGCGAGACAGCATCAGTGTTTTCCAAATCCGCTTTTTTAGAGCTAATTCTGGCTTCATTTCTGTACCATGTAGCTGTGAAATGACTGATTTAGCTGGGGTCCGGACGTACGGCTCTTTTCACAATAATTTGGTCTTTTCATGGTTTTTTGTTGACTACAGGACAACATTAAAATCAATGTTGATTAAGAAAATTAATTGCATTGAGCTAAGATTTCAAGACACGCTTTAATATCCCGTGAAAATGTATTATTAGAGTGAATCAAAAAGCAGAAAAGAGCAAACCAAACAGATGTTGGGGAGCGTTTTGGGCTTCTCTCTATACACGTACACAAGACCAAAAAGCTAACTCCAAAATACGAGGGTCACTCCAAAACAAATACACACTATTTTTTAAAAATCCATCTTTTATTCTACATGTTTGCAAGTTTTACAGTGTGTAGATACATCCTTTAGGAACAATCTTTTCATTTCTCCACATAATTTCCATCCCTCTCAACTGCCCTACGCCATCTTGGAACCAGCGCCTGTATACCCGCACGGTAAAATTCTGGACCAACCTGTTGCAGCCATTGTTTGGCAGCGTGCACAAGGGAGTCATCATCTTTAGACCTTGTTCCACGAACAGAGTCTTTCAGTTTCCCAAAGAGATGATAGTCACATGGAGCCAGGTCAGGACTGTAAGGCGGGTGATTCAGTGTCGTCCATTCGAGTTTTGTGATCGCTTCCATGGTTTTTTAACTGACATGTGGCCGTGCATTGTCGTGCAACAGCAAAACATCCTGCTTTTGCCGATGTGGTCGAACATCACTAAATCGAGCTTGAAGTGTCTTCAGTGTCGTCACATATGCATCTGAATTTATGGTGGTTCCACTTGGCATGATGTCCACAAGCAAGAGTCCTTCGGAGTCGAAAAACACCGTAGCCATAACTTTTCCAGACGAAGGTGTGGTTTTGAATTTTTTTTTCTTGAGTGAATTCGCATGATGCCACTTCATTGATTGCCTCTTCGTCTCTGGTGAGAAATGATGGAGCCATGTTTCATCACCCATCACATTTCTTAATGAAATTCATCCCCACCATTTTCGTACTGTTCCAAAAGTTCGCTTCATACCGTTTTTCTTGTTTCTTTGTGAGCCACTGAGCCACTGTCAACATCCTGGGAACCCACCTGGCACAAACCTTTTTTAACGCCAACACATTCAGTATTCTGCAAACACTTCCTTCCCCTATCCCAATTCGTTCACTGTGATGCGCCTGTCAGCAGTCACCAATTCGTTAACTCTCTTCACATTGTCTGGAGTGTGTGCAGTACGAGGCCTGCCGCTGCGAGGACAATCCTCAATATTGCCGTGCCCGCTTTCATCACGTAACCTGATTGGCCACCGACTAATTGTACTGCGATCGACAGCAGCATCTCCATACACCTTTTTCAACCTCTTGTGGATGTTTCCCACTGTCTCGTTTTCACAGCACAGGAATTCTATGACAGCACATTGCTTCTGACGAACGTCAAGTGTAGCAGCCATCTTGAAGACATACAGTGACGGCGCCACTCACGGGAACAGGTTGAACTAAGTTTGAAAACAAGTGGGAAGGACGTATCTACACACTGTAAAACTTTCACACATGCACAATGAAAACTGTATTTTTACAAAAATAGTGTGCATTTCTTTTGGAGTGACCCTAGTGCGAACAGCTGAGAGCGTTACTGGAAACACTTTTGCAACATACCTGACATCAACAAAGTACCGCAACCTCACAATAACGAGTCCCAAGCAAAGCAGACTTTGATTTGTCCAGGATGAAACAAAAATTATACGGTTCACAGCCGCAATAGACATTATTCCAGCGACCGAACTGAGGAGAGGAACAGTAGTCAGTAAGTTTAAGAAAAAGTGTAGTATTACAGTGCAAGGAATAATATAATATTACATTACTTAGTGAAGTTTGTCCTGAAAATGCTTAGCAGCCACATTATTTATATTTTTGCTGTCAGAAAAAGAAAGTTGTACGAAATAAAGTCACGTGACGTTGATTATTTGTACATTTTTTGCTTGGAAATATCCTGGTCTTCAAAAATGAGCTGATATTTTATATGCACATCCTAGATATAAAATTATTGCAAAAAATAAAACTACTCAATAACACACAACGTTTTAATTCCGATTTTTTCTGGCTTTTTATTGTAGAAACATTTAGCTTATTTGGTTTTGGGAAGCTGGCAGCACTGGCCACTATTGCATTGCAGTGGTCACACGCCGTCTTGGCGTGGAGTGGAGAGTCGCCGTTGGGCTTCCGTACTGTACAGAGTTTAGTAGAAACTCCAATTAATGGTCAAAAGTATTACGCCGCTTTGTAGAAGAAAAGTATTTTACTTATATGAAGATGGTATCTGTTCCAGAAAGAACAGATACCATTGATGACCATGCAGCTTCTCTAGAATGAAATGATAATTAAATCGACACCCTTAACTGCCGACAGATGTTGTTGATATACAACAATGGGGACAGCTGAAATGTGTGCCCCGACCGGGACTCGAACCCGGGATCTCCTGCTTAGATGGCAGACGCTGTATCGGGAACAGATACCATCTTCATATAGTTAAAGGCTACCCGGGCATTGACCATCTTCTGTGCAAATGCGCACAAAGTTGCCCGAACTCTTACGGGACTCGTCAGCTTAGTCTGGCGCGAGTAATGAGTGGATGGGCAAATATCTATTAGGAACACTACGTATGTAGGTTGTGGCCAGTTGGGAATGTGGGTCTCTCGGGAAGCGTGCAAGGGATAAGTCCCTGCAGTCGCACTATCCTCCGTGCCCTCGGTGGCTCAGGTGGATAGAGCGTCTGCCATGTAAGCAGGAGATCCCGGGTTCGAGTCCCGGTCGGGGTACAGGTTTCAGCTGTCCCCATTGATGTACATCAACAACATCTGTCAGCAGCTAATGGTTTCGATTTAATTATCATTGTATTTTACGTATTTCGTGAAAAGACGTGCGGCATTAGTTAACATATTTATGGTTGACACAGTGTCGTTTCTGAGAATCAGCAATTGTCGTGGAGAAACATATAGAGAGTAGAACGTAAAATGGAAAGGCTTCTGGAATCACTGACTACTTGTTTAACTAATATGGAAACACGACGTGGCAATCGTTTCTTCAGTGTGAATGTGAAACCAACGTAACCGTTAAATGAGACTGGGTACAAATCAGCATTGTTATGGAAGTGTGTTACGTGCAAGAAAGTTTAAAATTTGCAACGTATAAGAGACACGTGTTGGTATGAGCAATATAGTCAGGTTACTTTCGTGGCGAAGCGTGGTCTCTATATAAAGCTCCCATATTTCAGTTTAATAGTGGCAAAAATAAACGAGAAAAGACTTTCTTAAAGAGAGGAGTGAGGAGTTATATATGTTGAACGGTGTGCTCCAAGCCTGCGGTAGCGTTGTATACTGCCATCAGATCAACAGCAGATATCCGCCTATCGCGGTTTACAGTGTGGGCAACCCTCTATATTTCACGTTCTGTGATGAGGCGCCTGCTCATGGTTCCACCATCCCGCTATCAACAGGCGCTCGCGACAGTAGCAGACGAGCAGCCGACCAGTTTCGCCGTTTCCAATATGCTCGTTCCCAGATGCCAAATCATAATAATCTGGCCTTTACCAAAGTAGCTCATGTCAATGGATTTCCCCATTGCAGTCTATATCAAAGATAGAACGATGTCTCATTCGCCCGTGCTGAGCTTAAGTACCTTCCTTCCCGTCGCGTGGCGTTCAGTCTGATAGTGGACCATATAACGGAACCTATCAAAGGCTTTACTTTACCGAAGTATGCGATACCCTCCAAATTCAACCAGTTTAACGAGTATTTACGATTATAGAAAAGTTAATGTGTATGTTAACAATAATTGCATAACATGTCTCCATAGACAGTCAACCCATTAAATTATACTGAATAACTGACCCACACAAAAGTTAATATCACTTGATCACTGATACAGCAAATGTTATCATGTAAAAACACTAAGTTCACCTTAAATAATTAATATGAAGTACGAAAAATAGTGGCCAACTTACGTATTTTGGATCTCCTTAAATAAAAATCACCCAGTGAAACCTATTTGCTCACTAGGACCGTTTTCACTCAGTATTCAAGTAAACACTCCTATTTTAGACGAAAAACAATGTAATTCTTAATAATTCACCTTATTTACTTATTTATGCAAATTAAAGAAGTCAATTGACAAACTTCTAAAAAACGGCCTTTTTGTAACAAAGAATTATTCTGTCAAGTCAACAAATCTGTCTGTCATATTCTACGGTCCCAGGTTCGAATCCTGCCTCGGGCATGGATGTGTGTGATGTCCTTAGGTTAGTTAGGTTTAAGTAGTTCTAAGTTTTAGGGGACTGATGACCACAGATGTTAAGTCCCATAGAGCTCAGAGCCATTTGAACCAATCTGTCATATTAATAACCTGTTAAATTATGTCACTCGATTTAAATTAATAACTTTTCTGCACAAATTGCGATAACAGATGTACATGTGACTTATAAACTATATCTCTTTTTAGTAGTTCTTTGACAAGGTTATAAATACAAGCAGCAAGAAGGGTCGGGAGTGGAGTCTGAATGATACTTTGGTAAAGTGTATGTGTGTTATTGTTCGAGGAGGATAAACATTACGAAGAACATGTAAAAGAAGTGCTACTTTGTGTTGTGTCATTGTCTTTGGTGGACAGTGGAATTGAGATGGCCACCAGAGTAATAAATATTTGAAATTTAAATATCTGTTGGTTTCGCTCATTTTTTACCATCAAAAGCACATGAAAAACAAGGGACCTCATCTTTTTACCCCTAGACAACTAAATTTAGAGCCAGCATTAGCATCGAGACACAGCAACGATCCAGCAAGCAGCAGCGATTACCACAATGCATTTTAATGGCGCCAACCTAACATCAAGTGCTAACAAGCTCCGTAAATGGGAGTGAAATAGTGCGATTGTAGCAATATCTACGACTAGGCGACCATTATAACCATGATCATAATATTTTGGCTCATCGGGGGTGTTAGTGCAGATTTTTTTCAGTCTTCTGACGTTTCATACGGCCCGCCACGAATTCCCCTCCTGTGACAAAGTCCTCATCTCAGAGTAGCAGTTGCAACCTACGTCCACAATTATTTGCCGATTGTATTCCAGTTTCTGTCTTCCTCTACAGTTTTTACCTTCTACAGCTCCCTCTAGTATCACGGACGTTATTCTTTGATGTCTTAACACATGTGCTATCATCCTGTCACTTCTTCTTGTCAATGTTTTCCACATGTTCCTTTCCTCTCCGATTCTGTGCAGAACCTCCCCATTCCTTACATTATCAGTCCACCTAATTTTCTACATTCGTCTGTGGCGCCACATCTCAAATGCTTCGATTCTCATCTGTTCCGGGTTTCGCACAGTCCATGATTTACTACCACAGAATGCTGTGCTCCAAACGTACCTTCTCAGAAATTTCTTCCTATGCTTGATACTAGTAGATTTCTCTTGGCCAGGATTGCCCTTTTTGCCAGTGCTAGTGTGCTTCTGACATCCTCCTTGCTCTGTCCGTCATTGGTTATTTTGCTGCCTTGGTACCAGAATTTCTTAACTTCAACTACTTCGTGACCATGAATCCTGACGTTAAGTTCCTCGCTACTCTCATTTCTGCTACTTCTCTTTACTTTCGTCTCCCTCCGATTTACTCTTAATCGATATTCTGTACCCATTAGACTGTTCATCCCATTCACGTAATTCTTCTTCACTTTCACCAGGGACAGCAATGTCATCAGCGAATCGTATCATTGATGTCCTCCACTCCTGAACCTTTCTCTTACATCCGTCATTGGTTCTTCGATGTATAGATTGAACAGTAGGGGCGAAAGACTATATCCTGTCTTACACCATTTTTAACCCGAGCAGTTCATTTTGGTCTTCCACTTTTGGCTCTTGTAAATGTCGAATATTATCCGTCTCTTCATATAGCTTACTTCTATTTTCCTCAGAATTTCGAACATCTTGCACCGTTCGACACTGTCGAACGCTTATTCCAGGTGGACAGATCTTTTCTTTAGTCTTGCTTCCGTTATGAACTGAAACTTCACAATTGCCTCTCTGGTATCTTTACTTTTAGGTAAGGCCAAACTGATCGTCATCTAACACGTACTCAGTGTTCTTTTCTTATAATCTCTGCAATTTGTCTAGCATAATAATGAAGGTACACAGCTCAGTGTAGTGGTAAACGAATTAATTTCGATGAAGCAGAGGGTGAAAGAGTTGGGAAGGTTCCAGGGAACGTAGCGGACTGGATGCGTCGAGAGGGAAGTGACAGAGGCGGAGCGGTATGTCCGGCAGGAAATGCCGACCAGCCACGCCGCCGTCTCAGCTTCCACGGGAGCCGCAGCGGAGGAGGGAGCGGCTGCTACCACAAGGCAGCTGTTGGCACGGCGCGCCACGACGCTCTCATACTGTTTGCAAGGCGAATTTCTGCTACGAACTATAACGTTCCCTATATTACCCATGATAAATACTCAAGCACCATACACTAAATTATAAAAACATGTGAGTGTGTAATTATTCTAATGCTACGTAAGTTCTTTTCCGCATTATCTATAAAATAATTCATGTTGTCGGCCAAAGACTATTGCTACCAATCCAAGCTTTCAAAAGCAAAAAGAACTCCGACAGTTTTTTGTTTCATCAGAGAAAGAACTGTACTTCTTTTTTTCCATGTTTCTGCGGCTATTATTGACCTGTTCTTGTACAATAAGTGTGTAAGTTTCGTTGTGATGATACTGGGGCCGGCCGGACTGGCCGTGCGGTTCTAGGCGCTACAGTCTGGAGCCGAGCGACCGCTACGGTCGCAGGTTCGAATCCTGCCTCGGGCATGGATGTGTGTGATGTCCTTACGTTAGTTAGGTTTAATTAGTTCTTAGTTCTAGGCGACCGATGACCTCAGAAGTTAAGTCGCATAGTGCTCAGAGCCATTTGAACCATTTGATGATACTGGTCTTAAATAGAACATATCGTGATAAAAAAGTCAATTGTATTTACACTGATGAGCCAAAAGATTATGACCACCTGCTTAGCAGCTTGTAAGTAGGCTGTTTAGGTTTCTATGTTGGTAACGCCACATAGGGGTCTGTATGAAAATCGCTGGATATGAACAGCGCGTAGCGTTGGACAGTTGGAGGTGAGCCACCAGCAGTGGTGGATATATATATATATATATATATATATATATATATATATATATATACTCCTGGAAATTGAAATCAGAACACCGTGAATTCATTGTCCCAGGAAGGGGAAACTTTATTGACACATTCCTGGGGTCAGATACATCACATGATCACACTGACACACTGACAGAACCACAGGCACATAGACACAGGCAACAGAGCATGCACAATGTCGGCACTAGTACAGTGTATATCCACCTTTCGCAGCAATGCAGGCTGCTATTCTCCCATGGAGACGATCGTAGAGATGCCGGATGTAGTCCTGTGGAACGGCTTGCCATGCCATTTCCACCTGGCGCCTCAGTTGGACCAGCGTTCGTGCTGGACGTGCAGACCGCGTGAGACGACGCTTCATCCAGTCCCAAACATGCTCAATGGGGGACAGATCCGGAGATCTTGCTGGCCAGGGTAGTTGACTTACACCTTCTAGAGCACGTTGGGTGGCACGGGATACATGCGGACGTGCATTGTCCTGTTGGAACAGCAAGTTCCCTTGCCGGTCTAGGAATGGTAGAACGATGGGTTCGATGACGGTTTGGATGTACCGTGCACTATTCAGTGTCCCCTCGACGATCACCAGTGGTGTACGGCCAGTGTAGGAGATCGCTCCCCACACCATGATGAGGGGTGTTGGCCATGTGTGCCTCGGTCGTATGCAGTCCTGATTGTGGCGCTCACCTGCACGGCGCCAAACACGCATACGACCATCATTGGCACCAAGGCAGAAGCGACTCTCATCGCTGAAGACGACACGTCTCCATTCGTCCCTCCATTCACGCCTGTCGCGACACCACTGGAGGCGGGCTGCACGATGTTGGGGTGTGAGCGGAAGACGGCCTAACGATGTGCGGGACCGTAGCCCAGCTTCATGGAGACGGTTGCGAATGGTCCTCGCCGATACCCCAGGAGCAACAGTGTCCCTAATTTGCTGGGAAGTGGCGGTGCGGTCCCCTACGGCACTGCGTAGGATCCTACGGTCTTGGCGTGCATCCGTGCGTCGCTGCGGTCCGGTCCCAGGTCGACGGGCACGTGCACCTTCCGCCGACCACTGGCGACAACATCGATGTACTGTGGAGACCTCACGCCCCACGTGTTGAGCAATTCGGCGGTACGTCCACCCGGCCTCCCGCATGCCCATTATACGCCCTCGCTCAAAGTCCGTCAACTGCACATACGGTTCACGTCCACGCTGTCGCGGCATGCTACCAGTGTTAAAGACTGCGATGGAGCTCCGTATGCCACGGCAAACTGGCTGACACTGACGGCGGCGGTGCACAAATGCTGCGCAGCTAGCGCCATTCGACGGCCGACACCGCGGTTCCTGGTGTGTCCGCCGTGCCGTGCGTGTGATCATTGCTTGTACAGCCCTCTCGCAGTGTCCGGAGCAAGTATGGTGGGTCTGACACACCGGTGTCAATGTGTTCTTTTTTCCATTTCCAGGAATATATATATATATATATATATATATATATATATATATATATATATATAACTTTTGAACACTATTAAGGTAAATATATTGTTTTTTCTCCATCAAAATCTTTCATTTGGTAACTATGGCTATCAGTAGTTAATGCCTTCAGCAGTTAGAATCTTTTATTTAGCTGGCAGTATTGGCGCTCGCTGTATTGCAGTAGTTTGAGTAACAAAGATTTTTGTGAGGTAAGTGATTCATGAAAGGTATAAGCTATTGTTAGTCAGGGCTGTTCTTTTGTAGGGATTATTGAAAGTCAAATTGCGTTGTGCTAAAATATTGTGTGTCAGTTTAGTGATGATCAGAATAAGTCAAGAGAAAACTGTCTGAGTACGCTG
Source organism: Schistocerca americana (assembly GCF_021461395.2). Lineage (NCBI taxonomy): Eukaryota > Metazoa > Arthropoda > Insecta > Orthoptera > Acrididae > Schistocerca > Schistocerca americana. Next base: position 241,522,529 of record NC_060125.1, on the reverse strand, counting down.
AATTTTACTCATCTGGTTCTGTATCAAATATCGTAAGCGTTTTTCCAGCACTGTCATCCTCTTCATTCGAAAGGGAAGTTTCAAACTTTTTGTTGATCTTTGGGACGAAACATTTCACTGATTCTGCGTATCAAGTATCCGACACTTTGTTGGTAGGTTGTGGAGGTATACGGCTTTAGATGTCTACGTGTAGGATTTACATCAAGCCAATTTGGTCGCCGAGACATCAACGTGTGTTCACCATAGCTCTCCTCAAACCACTGTAGCACGGTTTTGGCTCCGAGGTACGGACAGTTATACTTCTGAAAGATGACATCGCCGTCGGTGTAGTTATCATGCGTGAAGGGTTACGGGTGATTCGCAGCTGTCAGCGTCTCTTATATTCCCACCACAGGTCCCATGCAAGCGCAGGAGAATGTCTCTCATAGCCTATTACTGCTCCCACCAGCCCGCATCCGTGGCGCGGTGAACGTTTCGTGCCGCCGTTCACCTCGATGACGGCGTTTGTTGAGACAATCATCGACCTAGTGGGGTAAAAATGTGATTCACCCGAAAAGCTGATACGTCTCCATCGATCGAGATCAAATCCCAATGGTCCCGTGTTGACTGTAATCGTAATTGGCGATGTCATAGGGTCAACATGTGAACATGTATGGGTAGTCTACTGCGGAGCTGCATGTTCAACAATGTACGATTAACGGTGTGCTGCGAAACACTTGTGCATGCACCAGCATTGTGCTCTTTCGGCAATGATGCCACAGATCACTATCTATCCTTGTTTACAGAGCAGACAAGCCTCCCAATCCCACGACCTGTGAAGAGTCGTAGACATCCAACCACTTAGCTCCTAGTGGCAGTTTCACTGTCCTACCTGTTTCCGTAGATGATAGCGACAGTGGCACGTGAACATTCGACCATCTTCATTGTTTTCGAGATACTCGTTCATCGGCTTTGCGTAATAATAATCTATTGTCAAGGTCACTTGTCTCAGCCGACTTTCCATTTTGCAGTCCAAATCTTCGCTCGGGTGATCCCCTTTCCGTATCTCCTCCGCTTACATATTTTTGTTACCGCGTCAAGTTCCCGCATCACCAACAGGCTGCATCCAGCGTCGCGGCGAGCAATGGTCGTAATGCTTTGGCTGATCACTGCACATCGTAATGCTTGACCTATTTGATTCCCACGTTGATTAAAATTTTTTTTTGTGTTCTTCTCCTTTTTTCCACTGGCTCTAAAAAAAAGATTGCGGGGAGATTCTTCTGTGGTGCAACTACCAATCCTCTTCGTGTTCTTTCGTTATTTGTTCATCAGAGCTAAGCGGAAGCATCCTGAGATCGAGTTGCCGATCATTCAGTTTTTACGTACATTTTGTTACGTTCATCGACCATTTACCTCTGAAGAATGACGTCGTCAGTCGCTTCTTTGGGATGATGTCTCCCGCTCCACGACATACTCCAGACGGTGTACAGAAATTATACGCTGATGTATAATTGCCAGGAATTTCATCAACATTTATTTTTTTGGACAATACGCAGCAGGTTATTAACATACGCATATCTGTTTGATGTATTTGACGCCTATGCGCATTGCTGATATAGATATGTCTTTTATTTCACTGTATTTAGTATTGTATGGGAGTGTCTTTTCTGTACTCCATGTTTTCAAAAAATAGCCAGATGCCAGTGTGCCACATGTAATCGCTCTATAATTCATTTAGAGGGTGTAAATTTTATGTTGACAAACCAGAATAACTCAAAAAATAAGCTTCACACGAAAAAAATACGTAGAAACCAAAGTTGATTATTTTCGAAGGGTACATCTGCTGGTGTTAAAATTAGCCCTCCACACCAGCCCCCTGGGTGTGGGACGGGAGGCAATTTTAAAATGTCAAATGGGAACCCCAATTTTTTTACTGCAGAATCAGATTCTACATAAAAACCTACGTACATTTTGTCTTAAGCATTTGTTTCGATTCTTGGTAGTTGGCACTGTAATTCAAGAAAACCCAGGTTCTCATTTTTGCGTAAAAAATAGTAACGGATAAATAAAAAATACTTATTTACTTCGTAAATTTTGATTCGCTCGGGTGGCTTTGAGAGAGAGGAATTAGAGTTTTACAAATGTTGACCCAAATATTAATTTTTTCCGCAGATTTGGATAAGTTTTGTATGTTTCGTGGTCATGAGGGACACAACTTTTAATTATTTATCTTAATTTAATTAATTTAATTTTATTTTATTTAATTTTATTATTTATTTTCATGCAAAAGTGAGAATATGGATTTTCTTGAATTACAGCGCTAACTAGCAAGAATCAAAACAAATGTTTAAGACAAAATGTGCGTAGTTTTTTATGTAGAATCTGATTCTACAATAAAAATGGGGGTTCCCATTTGAAATTTTAAAGTTGCCTCCCATCCCACCCGGGCTACTTTACCACCAGCAGATGTCCTCCTCGAAAATAATCAACTCTGAATTCTACACATTTTTTCGTGTGAAGCTTATTTTTCGAGTTATTCTGGTTCGTCAACTTAAAATTTACACCCTGTATACGATGATCTGAAGATGGTACTATAACTTTACCGATGCTAGTAATCAGGATATATATCAGTTTCGATCTGGGCAATAAAATTTCTGGTACATAAGATATTAACATTTATTTTTTATCTAAAAATGTAGTTCACGTTCATCGTTAGGAGGGGGGGGGGTGTTTCTTTCTCGCTGCTGCGTTTTGGTTCTAAAAAAAAATATGTTAGGATTGGTATCCTCTCCTTGCCGCATCTTACTGAAAAACTTCTATCACTGCGCTATTCATTTAAAGGATCACTTTTTCGAAACCCCAAAATTGCCTTCCATTGATAAGTGTGGAATTTGGCTCAAAGGTGTCTACACCTGTCCTCTGTAACGGTGCAAAATCAAAAGCGTTGTGCACTGCAACGTCATCCTCGGGGCTCAGCGACGCTTCAAACAACAAGGTGTCGACACTAGAGATGCGCATCCTTGGAATTAGTTCACTGGTGATGGCTCTTTTTTGGGAACCGTTCATTTTTACTCGTTCACCGTTCATTTGTGCTTGGTAAATGGTTCTTATGAAAAACTGAAAATTAGTAGCATAGGTGACTGAAGATGGAAGGCACCAAGAGGGGGCACTTGCCTCTCCCCTGGAATACATAGTTTTTATTCATAACAGAATTCTCACACACTTGTAATTTTCGTGATTCCGCAAAACCTTTCGTTTAGCCGAGTGTAGCGTTATGTGACTGATCGCAGTGAAATAATATAAAATGGACCACGAAAAACCGGCTTCGAGTACAGACTACTCCCCATTTACGCACGATTTGTTGACCGCTACGAACAGAATAGATAAACATGTAATAATTAGGCAGTGAAGGAATAAAAAATAAGATAATGCAAACAACAACTTCGAAACAGTAGATGACGATTGGTGGGCGACAATGAGCAGTCTAGTACTCGCGGCCGAGTTTTCGTGCGCCACCGTGTACCACTGAAATAATATTGTAGAAGTTATCACATTCTCTTTACAAAATGTGACACCAGACACTCGATTACGGAGCGCGGGCTTCATTCGGTTGTAAGTCGGTCTGCCTTTGTGTGCCATGCCGACTTCCTTTTCATGTGTAATAACAAAAAATTCTTGCAAGTATTTCTTCTGCTGTTTATCGAAATAGTGACGTAATCTGATACACCGTTTTGTTACCTGAAAGGATGTATGTATTACATTCCACGTAATTTTTATGTGATTTACGCAGTTATAAAATACATTTTAATTGTCGGTCGTGGACACTGAACAGAATATGAAAAGAGCCAGAAGTTCAGAGTTCCAAAAAGGTTTGCAACAGATCTAGAATTAGCGTGCGCAGCAAACGAAAAGAACAACAGCTCGATAGTGAACTAACTATGAGCAGTCGGCAGTGGAACTGCGACGAGTGGCCACGCGAAGAAGGACGAGTCCGGCCTTGGGAGACCGAGACAGACGGGAACGGGGCCGAGGCTGCTGGAACGAGACCGGCCGACGTGCCGTTGCGGGAGCGAGACCGACCGTTTCCCGTTGCCGGGAAGTATAAGTAGAAAGCCGCGACCGAAGTGAACTATGAAAGACCGTTCCTTAGAATTCGTTCCTCGCTCGTTCCGTTCATCTTGGTGAACTGTTCCTTTGGACCCGTTAGTTCGCGAACGACCCATCTCTAGTCTACACATGCGAAAAAAGGCCACCGGTAGTGGGCCCCTCCAGTCAACTACTGTGTAGTTTCTGTGTTGCTTAGACCAATGAAGATGTGCAGCCTTGTGCTCCATAGTGACCAATGACCTTTTTGCGAGGTAATGGACAACAAATGTTCGTTGTATGCAAGTCCCTCTGAAAATATTTGTAACAGACGTGCATTCTCTGGCAGCAGCAATTCCAGCCAGGTTTGAAATCGATTCTTACTGATGTCTCCAGTCCCTGCCCGTTAGGATCTTTTTATAGTAGCTGTTATTATGCCGTGCACACCGTTCCCTGTAGGAACGTTGAACAGTCCACTTTCATACATCAAAAGATTCACCAGATTTATTCACAGTGTGGTCATGGCTATGTGCATTGCCCTTTTGCCATACTTTTATGTCTCCATGTCGACCCATTTTACGGTTCAAATTCCAAACAATCGACTGTACAATGTACACCACTCCGCTGCCATGACTTTATGTCATTGGTTGAGAATGACAAGTCTGCGAGTTCGCACCATCTACAGTGCGACAGGGAAGTGACTAATATTTACTAAACAGTCAATAAAACAATGGCATAGTAATGATACGCAATGGCTGCTTAATGAAATACAATAGCTGTTCGTTTATTAACGTCCGATCGGTCGCGAAATGAAAACAAAAATTAGATCTGATGAACCTTTGCACAGAGCTTGTAAGTAGCGTGAATAAAGGGTCGCTATGTGCAAGGTGCGTGAAGCGCACTTTGAATAAGAAAATATTATCTGAAATTTAAGTCAACGTAAAAGATCGGGTCGCCACCAACTCTAGCCACACGACAAATAAGAGGTTGGGCTGAGTCGGAAAATTTCTTAATTTATTCATAAGAAAAACTCAAAAAGAACATTCATTATAAAGTTACTCATTAAGAATAGGGTGTAATTATTAATATGATCCAGGCATTGTTCACGTGAATCAAATATTAAAATAAAGTAAAGAGTGCGTGGACACTGTGCGTAAGAGCAGCTTGCAGCAACATCACTAAAAACAAGATCTATTGTACAGCATTTGTTTAAAATAAAAAGGGAACACTAATTATAGGACCTGCGCACATGGAAACGCCGTGGATGGGCTAGCAAGGAAACTACAAGGTAAATGGCGTAGGTAACGGAGACGTAACGTCGGTGCACTGGATAAGAGTGGAGGTAAAATTATTTATTCCTTAAAACAGTAATGTAAGGCAACTATACAGCTGCTGTTGCCTGGTAACTAAGTACAATTGCTTGTAAAAGCTATACGTCCCCTATACGTCTCACAACAGACTCGTCTGCCCACGTGGTTCGCGCAGACAGTTTCCATGTACCGTGGCCAAATTTTAGTAACATCAAACCATGCAGTCGCTAACAATTAACATTTTACCGTGGCCAAGTTTTAGCAATATCAAACCACGCAGTAGCGAACAATTAACATTTTACAGTGGACCCATTTGAATAAACAAAGGATAATGGCAGAGGGCCAACAAACTCTAATATTAACCCACGTGGATTGTTTCCAACTGACATAAAGCAATGAGACAAAGAAAATTCACAAAGGAGTAAAGATTACCAAGATTCGGAAAAGATTAGAAAGTATACACACGCAGCTGCAGGCACACAAACATTCACGCTGAACCGAGGGCGCTTCAACATATGCAACGCCTTTGTGGTACGTTCCTCTTACGGATCAAAGTCAAGTCTGGATTAGGAATCAAACTGAAAGTCTGAAAAAGCCTTGCATTCCTTGCTGCGACCCAGAAAATCAATCTTTATAAGATGAAACGCGAGACCAAAAGATAAAAGCTCCCCTCTTGCTATGAGACAACGCGCCACGCGGTTAAGTCAACTCATCCTTCTCCGAAGAGACTTCGGCTGCAGACCTTCGGCGGGCTGGAAGCAGACTGACCCTCTCACACACTCCAACGTCTTCCATACGACCCCATGGCCAGGAAAACCCAGAGATGAGGCGTCCGCCACCAAATCAACACCGGTAACTTTCATACAAGGGGAGCAAACTCCTTTGCCTACCTGAAAACAACAAGGGTTGGCGATTCTGTACGACCACCGCTGACTCTCTGCAGCAAACCAAACCACTGTATAGCAAAATGAAGCACACCCACATTCATTCACTCACGTATGCCAGAGAGTTCTGTATCATTGGAAAGCAAATAAAATGATAATGAAAGGGGGCTAGAGGACCCTTTCAAGCTCTATCACGTCACGTCGCTCTTTTCAGCTCTGAGTGCACAAGGAGCACGTGAAGATGCTCAGGAAATAATGTTGCCCGCCAAGTATGAATGCTTGGTGAGAGACCTCGCCTGATTTCATGCATAGCACGTAACGTAACTGCCATTTACAACCTTTCTCACGACAGTCGTCGGCCGCACACTGCAGTGGCAATGAAGCAGCTCCTGCAGATTTCGATGGGAAGTGTTTGATCACCCTACATACCGCCCGGACTTGGCTTCCCTCTGAGTTTCACCCCTGCTCCCATGAAACGATGGATATGAAGACAACATTTTGGCACAGGCTATGAGCTGCATACCACCGCTGAGATAGTACAACACTAAGACAAATGTCTAAGTAGGAGCGGCAACTATGTAGAGAGGTAACTGGAATGTGTAGCTACCTGTTGGAAATAAAACATTTTCTGTTACATTATCGCTGTGGTCTCCAATTAGCGAACGGATGGACCTCAACAAACGAATAGCCCTTTTAGATTCGTTACACATAAAATAATCCACTACATACATATACGTCTGCCTTGGAAACACAAACATTCCCAGTGCGGTTCGGTAGAGCGCACTGTGTCTCCAGTCGTGAACGGAACTGTGTCGCTTGCGCGCGCTGTTCAGTTTGGCAGAATTCCTCGAAGAGGCATTTGGAGCCTGTACCGAGCGCACATTGTCAATTTACGGAAAGTGGGGTTGTCAGCACAAGAATTTCCCCATCGATATTATGTACACAACATCGATTGCAGCCCTACAGTTAACCACATCAAAATACTGAAGATGCACGGACGAGGAGAACGCGGCGTGAGCCATAATCCGATTTCGCAGAAACTTTGATCGGTCGAAGAGGGGCAAAATTAGTGAACACGTGTGTCAGCTATCTGTAGATAGCCGAGCGTTCTAGGAAAACGATGGACAAAGTTTTCAAGGTAGCCTACTTCAAGTGGCTTTTAGCGAGCACATAATTCAACCGAATTACTGGTTTCGTCTATTTGCGCCCAGTTTTCGAAACGCGATAATTGCCTTAATGAATAAATTAATGACAAAATTATTTGAAATTGTTTTCGGCGAGATTCCTGCAATGAATCTCGGTTCACAATCAACTGCAGCCGCCAGTTGTCAGTAACGGGATACGTTCTGCTTGGTTTGCAGGGAAATAATTGCTGATGTGTGAAATTTCCAGTAGTGTTAACTACGTTTCTTTCCCGAACGAACTTTATACGAAGAAATATCACTGTGGCAAACTTGCCTTCTCAGGGCGCTCGTGGTGTTCGGAATTTCTATGTTTCGAATGTTTCTACGATCGGTGTCATCCAAGGGAATGTATCAAATCTTCCTGAAGAATAAACATAACAATAAAATATAAGAATTAATATAAGAATTGAGATGGAAATGAAATACAAGAGTAAAGAATATTAAAAGATTGTAATCCCTGAAAATACCATACACACATATATTACATAATAAATGCATGACACTTACTGTGAAACGCAGATGTATTTTACAATTTCCAGAATGAGATTTTCACTCTGCAGCGGAGTGTGCGCTGATATGAAACTTCCTGGCAGATTAAAACTGTGTGCCCGATCGAGACTCGAACTCGGGACCTTTGCCTTTCGCGGGCAAGTGCTCTACCATCTGAACTACCAAAGCACGACTCACGGCCGCCCCTCACAGCTTTACTTCTGCCAGTATCTCGTCTCCTACCTTCCAGACTTTACAGAAGCTCTCCTGCGAACCTTGCAGAACTAGCACTCCTGAAAGAAAGGATACTGCGGAGACATGGCTTAGCCACAGCCTGGGGGATGTTTCCAGAATGATATTTTCACTCTGCAGCGGAGTGTGCTCTGATATGAAAGTAAAGCTGTGAGGGCCGGGCGTGAGTCGTGCTTCGGTAGCTCAGATGGATTTTCAGTTTTCTTCATTTCCTTAATTAATTAATTTTCTAATTAGCCACAAAAAAATAAAAAAAGATGGTAGAGCACTTGCCCGCGAAAGGCAAAGGTCCCGAGTTCGAGTCTCGGTCGGGCACACAGTTTTAATCTGCCAGGAAGTTTCATATCAGCGCACACTCCGCTGCAGAGTGAAAATCTCATTCTGGAAACATCCCTCAGGCTGTGGCTAAGCCATGTCTCCGCAGTATCCTTTCTTTCAGGAGTGCTAGTTTTGCAAGGTTCGCAGGAGACCTTCTGTAAAGTTTGGAAGGTAGGAGACGAGATACTGGCAGAAGTAAAGCTGTGAGGGCCGGGTGTGAGTCGTGCTTCGGTAGCTCAGATGGTAGAGCACTTGCCCGCGAAAGGCAAAGGTCCCGAGTTCGAGTCTCGGCCGCGCACACAGTTTTAATCTGCCAAGAAGTTTTATTTTACTGTTAATATAACGTCCTTGTATCCCGTAACTTGATAAGAAACATTTATGTAATAACCTTCTCCGAACGTGGGTAGATAAATAAATAAAAAGTAAATTGAGTAAAAACTATAATCGAGTTTCTAACACGGGACACAAAAGCGAGACCAGCGACGCTAGCCCCATTGACATCATTTCTACTGAGGTTATTGCACTTTAAAAGTCGTTCAAAGTACGTCGAAAACAACCCGTTTCTTTTTCGGAAGCGGTCGAATATCTACGGTAAGACGAGACGCGTATTTTCTTATTTTGGCTCATCTTTCACAGTGCAAAGCTTCTGAGAAATCGAGTTATGCCACTTGCCTCGTCCTGCTTGTGAGTGGTGGTCACCTGAGGGCAATAACACTAGCTGACACTGGCTTCCTACTAATTACAGTTTGCGGGAGCCCTGAGGACTAGGAATATTGAGAACAGGAACTGCATTCGTGGGGACACCGTTCCTCCAACGACGTGTGCAGTAGTAGTCTGGCTCGTTATCGTCGTCAGAAGTCTAGGAACGACGCGATACCAATACAATTCTCAGGCATGTATTCCCACGGGTTCAGCAGGCAAGTGGGTCAACCATGTTTTCGGCCAGTGTCAATACGGACGTCGGACGTTTCTCATCGCTGTTGAGAAATTGAGGCTTGTATAGCATCAGGACGAGATCCCAAAATATTTTATCCATCCCAGCGGTCAATATTTTGGTGGGTGATGGGTTCCTCTTTCAGGACGACAATCAAAAATGTTCAAATGTGTGTGAAATCTTATGGGACTTAACTGCTAAGGTCATCAGTCACTAAGCTTACACACTACTTAACCTAAATTACACACACACCTATGCCCGAGGGAGGATTCGAACCTCCGCCGGGACCGACCCCACAGTCCATGACTGCAGCTCCTTAGACCCACAATCAAAGATCACACCTCTACCATCTCGTGAACACTCTTTCTTAAAAGACAGTAATCAATCGAATGTAATGGCTTCGTACTAGTGTTCACCTTTGGGCATCCAGTTTACTCTCGAATTTGTTCTATACGGCGTGACAAAAAAAATGTGGCGCACCCAGAAGATATCGTCGGATGTCAATGTAACCTCGTGCTCGTACGCACCGTCTGGAGGTATGTAAATGTTTACAGTTACTATTCTCTGTGACAGGTAGAACGGCCACCAGAGTGGGTTAGCCTTGTTCGTGTGTAGTGTCGTTACGAGATCTGTTAGGTTATATCAGAGGCGTGAACAGCGTGACACGTTGAGTGATCACTGAGAAATATATGCAAATGGCACAGACTCGTGTAGGATAAAGCTGTCAGCATCTGACAACGATCGAAAGGTGTCTCATTTTAGGTCTCCATCTGGTAGCTGGTCGAATTATATGCGACTGACCACGTTGGACCACCTCAGCAGTGGATCTCCACATCGTGCAACAAGCGCATCGTAACTCCTTTTCATCTGTGCCTGGCAGCAGATAGCAAGTGATGTAGGCCCTACAACATCCTGTGTCGTCCCGCACGATTAGTCGGAGACCAGCAGCAGCCGGAATATTGGGTTACCACCCCAATGGTAAGCTGCCGTTTAAACTGCAACACAGACGACTGCGCCTGCAATAGTGCCTTGACCGGAAGATAGAACTACTGAGCAGCGTCGCCGAATGGCCTTCAGCAATCAATGGCGCTTCTGCACCACTCCGGATGACTATCGACGGAGAGAATAGCGGTGACCGGCCATTTCAATGTTTCAAGAGATGTGGCGGTTTTACTCATGACGTCATACTGAGGGGAGCCATTGGGTACGACGTCACGTCACGGATGATAGCGATTGAATGAATTCTGACTGCACAACCGTTCGTCACGGACGTTCTGCGTTCACTTGTGTCACCCCTCGTTTGACACACTCGTGATGCCATTTTTCAACAGGACAGTGCCCGTTTGCCATGCCATGTGTCTGTGTGAACTGTCTGCGTGATGATCTACCAACCTGTCCAACAGGATCCCCAGAACTGTCTTTGATAGAACTTCTGGGGTATGTAAGGGATGTCAGTTCTTTTCCAGTTCCAGTATCGTGGGTATCAAGGACAGCTGCGACAGTTGTGGGCGATCTTGCTGCAGGACAGAACACAACATCTTTATGACAGCCTTCCCTGTCGAATCAGCGCATGCGTCTAGGCCAGAGGGAATCCAATGTATTACTGATACGTGTCCTCACACTGCCAAGTTGTTTGCATATTTCATTCTATTTTGTTATCATTAAAAAACGTCACATACCCTCTCGGCCCATGAAGTTTCATTTTGTTTCCTCCTTTTCCTCTGGTTGAATAACGTCTTTCTGCCAGACAGTAACATCAAGTACACATATTTCTTCTTCTTTAGGATATAGTGAGGACATTCGTGGTCCGTTTACTACACTAAGTGATCAAAAGTATCCGGACACCTGGCTGAAAATGACTTACAAGTTCGTGGCGCCCTCCATCGGTAATGATGGAATTCGATATCGTATTGGCCTACACCTAACCTTGATGACAGCACGTTCAGTCAGGTGCTGGAAGATTTCTTGGGGAATGGCAGCTCATTCTTCACGGAGTGCTGCACTGTGGGGAGGGATCGATGTCGGTCGCTGAGGCCTGGCACGAAGTCGGCGTTCCAAAACATCCCAAAGGCGTTCTGTAGGATTCAGGTCAGGACTCTGTGCAGGTCAGTCCATTACAGGCATGTTATTGTCGTGTAACCATTCCACCACAGGTCGGGCATTATGAGCAGGTCCTCTATCACGCCGAAAGATGCAATCACCATCCCCGAATTGCTCTTCAACACTGGGAAGCAAAAAGGTGCTTAAAGCGTCAATGTAGGCCTGTGCTGTGATATTGTCACGCAAAACAACAGGGGTTGCAAGTCCCCTCCATGAAAAACACGACCACACCATAACACCACCGTCTCAGAATTTTACTATTGACATTACACACGCTGGCAGATGACGTTGACTGGGCACTCGCCATACCCACACCCTGCCAATGGATCGCCACATTGTGTACCGTGATCCGTCCACACGTTTTTCCACTGTTCAATCGTCCAATGTTTATGCTCCTTACACCAAACGAGGCATCGTTTAGCATTTACCGGCGTGATGTGTGGCTCAAGAGCAGACGCTCGACCATGAAATCCAAGTTTTCTCTCTTTCCGCCTAACTGTCGTGGTACTTGCAGTGGATCCTGATGGAGTTTGGAATTCCGGGGTGATGGTCTGAATAGATGTCTGCTTATTGCACATGATGACCCTCTTCAACAGTCAGTCAGTCAACGAACGAGGTTGGCCTGTACACTTTTGTGCTGTGCGTGTCATTCCACGTTTCCACTTCACTATCACATCGGAAACAGTGGACCTAGGGATGTTTAGGAAAGTGGAAATCTCGCGTACAGAGGTATGACACAAGTGACCACGTTCGAAGTCCGTGAGTTCCGCGGAGCTCCACATTCTGCTCTCTCACGATGTCTAATGGTTACTGAGGTCGCTGACGTTGAGTACCTGGCAGTAGGTGACAGCACAACGCAGCTAATATGAAAAACATACGTTTTTTGGAATGTCTGGATACTTTTGATCACGTAGTATATATGTTTTCCAGGCTACGTTCTCGGCACATCTCCTTTTCATCCTTACTACAGCTACAACAGTCTTCAATGCACGTCTGTTCCCCGGCCCGCTCGTTTGTTTATCTGTCTCTCTTCATAATCCTCAACATGGATTTCTGGATTGCTCGTTGACCAACCTGTGAACGGTATCGCGTGAATAGCCCGTCAGTCAGTGCCATAGATCAAAGCTGGTAACTAAAGAATACCTCTCTATTTTTTAAATTAAATCATCTTCCTTAATGACTGGTATATAGGGGAGCGTCGTGGAGATTGACGTGGGTGAAATTTCGAAATAGTTATTAGAAAAATAATTGCGCTTAAACTCGTCACCAATAACAGGCTTTTGATTTTGTCCTACCATTAACTGCCAATACAAACCATGCCACAACGGTTTTACCTGAAGTGAAATAAAAGTATTCTTCCAAGTTGTAAACAACTACGTGGATATTGTATCACAAGATTAAAAGTATCGCCGTAAGTCATCGTAGACATTTATTAGGTTCCTGAATAACATCGAAGCATTTTTGTTTTGTGTGTTGAAATTCGGATTGCTATAGGTTTATTGAAGGACTGTTTTTTTTTTTATTTGTAGTTCACTGTTGCTATTTGAGTTTACGTATTTTCATTTTGTCATTCGGAAATAGAGAGTGAAGCTGTGGATGCTAGAAAATGGAGCACTAACAGGAGAAATCGGAACATTCCTGAACTATTCTTCTGTCTGAGTTCAGAAGAGGGGTGACAGCAACGAGGGCAGAAACATTTGCGCCGTGTAGAGGGGTAATTCGATTGGACATAGGAAGACAAGAAAAGGTTTTCTCGTTTTAAGGAGGATCGTTTTGACATAAGTGGCTCTTCACGTCCAGGAAGACCTTCGGGGTTTGATGAACACCGTTTAAAAGCATTAACCCGCATTGATCTACTTCAGTGTACTCGGGTGTTGAGAAATGCGATGAACTGTGATTACTTCACCATCCGGTGACATTTATATGAAATGGGGAAGGTTAAAAAATCGGTTGTATAAGTACCTCAAGCTCTAAGCCAAAATCACAAAAATCAGCGACTGAGCAATATGTGTTTTCTGCTTGCTCATCATCAGTTAGTCGTTCATTCCTATCCCGTACCGTTACTGGTGACGAGAAGTGGTGTCTTTCTGCTAACATATGTATAAGAAAGGAATAGCCCAGCCAAACGAAACCAGCATCTCCCCATACAAAGACCTGTGCGCCTCCGCGAAAGATAATGTTATACACTGGTGGAACAGCGACGGTGTGGTGTACTATGAATTGCTTCCCTGAGGTGTAACCATTTTTTATTGGCAAGAACTGAAACGTCGTATAGACGCAATCCAAAAATAACAAGAAGGAAGACTGTGTGAAGTGATGTTACTCAACTGTAACTACCCCCCACATTCTGGTAGACTAACAAAAAAACACCATACAGGAGCTGGGTCGGGAAGTAACTCCTTACTCAACTTCTTCACTTGGTCTTGCAACCTTTGAGGATGAAAATGTGCTCCGAATACGACTCGCCGAGTTCTTCGCCTTAAAACCACGTGATTTCTACGACGCGGATTCGAAAAGTTACCCCAGGGTTGGCAGACTGTTGTAAATAGTGAAGGAGAATATAGTTCTATTCTGGACATCTGAATCCTCTGTTACATATATCTGTTGTGTTTATTAAACTTACGGAAAATCGCAACAAACTTATGCACCAACCCAATATTTTGATCTTCGATTATAGTTCAGAAATCACGATATTGCTTTTCAGTAATAATAAAGGAACTCTCTTAGGCCAAGTTTACGCACATATAACTTGTACCATGATTAATACAGAGTCCCAGTATTTAATTTCTTCGTAAGAGAATTTATAACGAACAAATAAATAGCAACAACGGACCCAGTACGCATTGGGCACAAAAGAACACTACTAACAGACAATAGCAACACTGGTGAACAGAAAATTCGTACCTCGTATAAGAACATGATAGGCTCTGTAACATAAACTGTAAACTTTCCGTGTGAGACAAATCAGAAACTTACGTTTGAAGGCTCAATAAACTTTACCGAAATATCTGCATGTGATATTTGTCTTTTGTTAATTTTATGTGTTACACAGAAAAATTCATCAATTTTTTAATTTGTAACACGATTTTGTTGTCAATCCGTATGACCTCCTTTTGATTTTCAGTTTAGTCATTTTGTAAATGATCACTAGCGAAACGAGACTGATTCAGATACGATACGTTAGTACATACTGCTTTTTATTTTTCCCACTTTAGGGAACTTGGGCCGCTGAAATTAAGCAATCGCCTTATTTTGGAGAACAAAGATTATTCTTATACACCCCCTAATCTCCACTCAGCTGTATTACTTTTGTTTGTTTCCTACTAGGGTTTCAACTTAAGGCACTAAAATTATGCGATTGGCGCCATATCTGGATAATATGTTCGAGCATGCTTTGATGTGACAAGATTGTAATTTTAAGTGACCACACAAGAGGATGCTGCATTTTATTATCCGGATGTACTTTCTGTGTTGTATCATACTGATCGCAGAGCTATAGTGCCTCAAGACCAAGCTGCATTTACTTGTAAATCTATAAAAATCCAGAAATCGATCTAGCAAGGGCCTCTAACGTCCTCCTTGTCAACGGGTTGATAAACCCTACGCTTCCTTTTTTCCAGAAGCACAGACTCCACATGCATGAAGTCAAATCACTTATACTCGTGTTATACACTTTTCTCTTTCTCTATAACATGATTTCTCTGTGTTCCCGAAATGTATTTCGTGGAGAGGGTGTCGTACGATGGAACATTCTTCAGGCTTTCGCCTCTAGGCAGCCCTGTAACAGATGTTTAAAATATATCCTTATTCCATTTTGAAATGGTATGCATTCGCTTTGTGTGTGCTACAGTGTTGGCCCTCTTGACTGCCCCTCACCCTGCCCCACCCCACCACCGCCTCCTCCCACCTACTCGGTACGTTGTACCGGGGATACTTTGGAGCTTACAGCAAGCGGTTTTCCGTAAACTGATTTCTTGACCACTATGCGTCGTTGTTTATCACAGCTCCCCCCCCCCTCCCCCCTACCCATTGCTTTGAAAAGAAAGGTGCCAACTAGTTGCGGAAGCGGATGCATTCATTCGCCGAGCTAAATTTACTGAAGCGCGGATATATGTGTTGACGGGGCTGCTGCTCGCGCAGCAAGTGTGCTGTGCGGGTTGCCTGCAGTCCTAGGCGGCGTACCGGGCGAGCACCCGACGGTAGACTACCGGCGTTATGACTTCCCTGCTCACGTGCTTCGCAGTTCGCCTGTACTGTGTCACATCTTAGTGACGTCGACGTCAATTTGTACTCACCACATTTATTCCTACTCTGACGTATGAGACAAGATCAGAGACAGATTACATAATAAATGTAACGGTAATAGCGTCTACGTCTACATAAACTACATACTCCGGAAGCCAATGATAAGTGCATGACGGAAGTTATATGTTCGGGTCTCTTCTCGTTCATTCATACGTGCGTCACGGGAAGTATGATTGTTTAAATGCCTCTTTTCACGCTGTAGTTGGTCTAAACTTTATATTGTCTTCTTCTCTTGACGTAAGCTCGAAATTGTACGCCGATTTTTGGTCGCACTTCGTTAGGTAAAATGGAGAACAGCGCGAGAAAGTACAGCCTTCTGTACATATTATCTCCAATTAAAGTTATAGATGGAAGACAAAGTCTTGTAGTCTGCATGACTTTACAACGAACTATATGCAAAAGAGTTCTACGAACAGAAGCTGTACAACCACCTAATCCCAGCTTTGAAAGCTTTCTCTAGCTAGTTATATTTTTTGGCTCGAATGATCATTTTCCTATAAGTGAACGTTTCTTGTCTTCCCATTTAAATGAAAATTACATAATCTATAATTTTAGCTTGGTAATAGCCGACTAGTTCACATTGAGATCCAAAGATATCAGTTATTTATCTTGGAAGTAGGTAATTGTGACAACTGAAAAACGCTTCGTTGTAAGGTCTTTCGAATACTTTTCGTCCCGCTGTATTAACGCAATTCACAGTAAATCACATTTAAAAGACTGCTCCGTTTATCTAGCTGCGAATATCTCAACCTATATTGGATTAAAGAATTCTTTCCCCTTTTC
This sequence comes from Schistocerca americana, assembly GCF_021461395.2. Taxonomy (NCBI): domain Eukaryota; kingdom Metazoa; phylum Arthropoda; class Insecta; order Orthoptera; family Acrididae; genus Schistocerca; species Schistocerca americana. The sequence continues at coordinate 241,505,908 of NC_060125.1, read as the reverse complement.
GTATATTTTATCACTATATTGAAATAGCTGTTCATATTTTGAGTCTTTACCGTCCACACCTTAAGATAAAGTACTATGTGAAGGAAAGTGACTTGATTTAAGAACCGTTGTATTTTCTTTCTTTCAAACACAGACGAGACACCAGATACAAAACACAAGGCGCACTACACCAGAGGCAAAGATCAAGAAGAAAGAAGAGCTCAAACCATGTTTCACATCACTATATATATTAAAAAACAATACACTAGTGACAGCTTCACATTCTTTAGACTATTGTTAGTCTTTTTGACACTTTTTATTTCAACATAAATTCTACGAAGACTAAAAAAAAGGTTGTCTCATGACATACAATAATTATTCAGAATCGTAATTTCTATTTTTCCGCCGAAATGAAAGAGCAGTTGCAACTTCTCTTCGTGGTCCCTAAGCCAGTAATATACTGTAAATTCTTCGCAAAATACTGTTTCTTGAAACTTTATTACCAGCCTTTCGCGTTATAATTGGAGTATATCTTCAAAAGACACCCTATTCAGGGTTTTCAGCATTTCCGTGACGCTCCCCCGTAAATCGAGCAAATCTGCTACCATATGTACTGGCCTTCTTTGATTACGTTCAGTATCTCTGTTAGTCATATATGGCATGTGTTCTACACACAGGAGCATTATTCTGAACTGGCACGAACAAGTGTTTTTTTAGTAGTCTCCTTTGTAGACTGCATCTTCTCGGTAACCTACCAGTGTTTCCTGCCACCAGCTTAATCTATGGTTTAGCCCATATGGTTATTACATGTCATATCCCCATAAATACCTAGGTATTTGCGTGAAGTGAGTGGTTCCAATTGTGACTTGCACTCGAGGGATATCATTTTGCTGCGTTGTGTGTAGCGCACAGTTTTATATTTGTGTACTCATGTTAAAAGAATCTTTCGTCGGTTTTTGGTAGAACAATTTCATTTTCTGCCTTTTATTTATAATATTTCTCGTGCATTTAAAGTAAGTTGCCAGTAATATCATACAGCTAAAAAATATGCTCCATTGTGTAGTCTTTTTATTCGATAGAGAAAGAGAAAGACGTAAACCACAGCATAGTTTTGAAAGCTTTCCGAAATTCTCCTGAAATGAATTTGGGAAAAAATTGGAAGGGACTGCAATGAAGTGTGACCCGACCCTCAGAAACGAGGCTGGATCCACGCCTGCATGTTACTGGTGAACGTATTTCGGACTATTGGTTATTATTTGTTGTTCTGGTCTTCAGTCCTAAGAGTCGTTTGATGCAGCTCTACATGCTACTCTATCCTGTGCGAGATTTCCGAATAACTATAGCAACCTACATCCTTCTGAATCTGCTTACTGTGTTCATCTCTTGGTCGCCGTTTACGATTTTTACCCCTCACACTTTCCTCCAGTACTAAATTGGCTGTCCCTTGATGTCTCAGAATATGCCCTATATTCTAGTCACGTTTTACCACAAATGTTTTTTCTCCACATTTCTATTCTGTACTTGCGCATTAGTTACGTGAGCTACCCATTTACTGTTCAGCATTCTTCTATAGCACCATATTTCAAAAGCTTTTGTTCTCTTTTTGTCTAAACTGTTTGTCGTCCATACATGGGAGCACTCTATACAAAAACTTTCAGAAAAGACTTCCCAACACTTAAAACTATGTTCGATGTTAAGAAATTTCTCTTCTTCAGAAATGTTGTTCTTGTCATTGCCAGTCTGCATTTTATATCCTATTTAATTCGGCCATCCACAGTTATTTTGCTGCCCACATAGCAAAATTCTTTTACTACTTTATGTGTCTCGTTTCCTAATCTAATTCCCTCAGCATCACCTGATTTTCGACTACATTACTTTATCCTTGCTTTGTTTTTGTTAATGTTCCTCTTTTAACCTCCTGTTAAGACATGTCCATTCTGCCCAACTGTTCTTCCACGTCCTTTTTTGCCTCTGACAGTATTACAATGTTGTCAATAAACTCAAAGTTTTTATTTCTTTTCAGTCAAATTTAATTCCTACTCTTAAAGTTTTTATTTCCTATAATGGTTGTTGAATGAACAGATTGGATAGTATCGGAGATAGGGTAACACCATGTCTCGCTTCCTTCACAACCACTGTTTCCTTTCTGTTCCCGTAGACACTTATTAGTGCCGTCTGGTTACTGTACAAGTTGTAAACAGCGTTTCACTTCCTGTATTTTATCCCTGCTACCTTCAGAATTTCAAAGAGGGTGTTCCAGTCATCATTGTTAAAGCCTTCTCTAAGTCTACAAATGCTGTAAATGTAGGTTTGCCTTTCCTTAACCTATCTTCTAATACAAGTGGTAGTGTCAATATTGCCCCCCTCGCTTGTTCCTACATTTCTACGGAAACCAAAATGATCTTCCCCGAGGTATGCTTCTACTTTCGTGTTAGTATTTTGTAAAAATGACTTATTGAACTGATAGGTCGGTAATTTTTACACCTGACAGCAACTGCTTTCTTTGGAAATGTCTAACATTCTGCGTGGTGTCTGTTGTTCTAAGTCGTGTTTCCCTACCATTTTCGAGCAACGACGCTCTGAGCGTGTTTTTTTAGGGAATTGACTAGTTTGAAACTGGGACCTGTTGCTGGTAAGGAGACGCCAGACCACACATGACATGTAGAGTTGAGAAGAGTTCAGTGAGACTAGCGATGATATAACCAAATACTCAATGATTTCAGCGTCAGCTCCACTGCACTCCCTGTAAAAGAATCTTAATGCTAACTAAATTTAGTGGAAGGGGTCAAGGCTTTCCTATTTGTAGTTAGCTGGTAAAATAACGTCGAAAAAGCAGTTAAGTTTACCATTGGAAATTTTATTCTGCTCACAAAACATTGTTTATAAATTGCACTATTGATAAAAGGCAATGTTTTAATACAGGATGATAAAAACCAACTGCGTTCAACAAAAATGTGAACGAATATTCCCTGAATGGGTTTCCAAGTTCTACAATGGATCGAAGGATGATCTATGCCATATCACATCTATAATCTAGGTTTAAATTAAGTTTCACAAAAGAGAAAACTATCAAAATGGTCTACAGTGACCCTCAATTATCTTTAATTACTTATCTAACTTGTCGTAAATTACAGTGGCTGATGTGGCTTCTCAATAATTATATAACAGAAAAATTATCGCGTTTCAGATTTTAACTTACGTAGCAAATGTGAATACCATGAGCTTCAATTGACGATCGACACTAGTATTACGTAAAAAGGGGATGGAATAGATGAGACTTCTGCAGTTCTGAGTGAAGCCTTATGCGCTCAAAAATGCGGCATCGCGTGCGTTCATTACCTTGTCGGTGTTCGTCAGGGGGCGGTGGCTGGCGCAGCTCCATCCAGCTCGCCGTCTCCAAAGCAACTCTTTTCTAACTTCTCCTTACTACAATTTACCGAAGTTGGTTTTTAAAAAAAAACTATCTGGCTGTGTTTTCATCTGACCAATCAGGGTTTCAATGTTAACCTTAAGCTCCACCTACAAAAATTCTGTCTATCCAATGAGAAACGTTATACTTTTCGTAGTGGGGCAATGTTTTTAAAGTTTGCAACGTAACAGAGACGCGAAAAAGTCTCACGCTAAAACTTGCAGCTGGTGTGGCCCTTTTAGTGTTATCGTAAAATCTATACTGTTCTTCTGGAGCACACTATCTTTTAACATGGGCTGGGGGGGGGGGGGTCCTGTCGGTTACTTTTCGTGGTGGGGCAATGTTGTTAACGTTTGCAACGTAACAGAGACGCGAAAAAGTCTCACGCTAAAACTTGCGGCTGGTGTGGCCCTTTTAGTGTTATCGTAAGATCTATAATGTTCTTCTGTAGGGCTCTATCTTTTAACATGGGCTGGGGGGTGGTCCTGTCGGTTAGCTGGAGACGTGGGTGTCCGTCCCTTATCGTAGGGCCTTCTAGCTTAACACGGTTCTACTCTCGGCTTCTGTTCTCGTTTCTCCCCTCGGAACTGCGTCTGTCTCACGGTGGGAAGGTATGACATGCATTTAGGCATTCTTGTGTTAGTCTGTGGTATTCCTTTTGCTCACTCGTTACTGGTATTACTTTGGTTAATTTAAGTCACGATTTATTCGGAGCTATGTGACAGACTACTGGATATGCTTATCATGTCAGGGTTTTCATGGAAGGTGTTGGATTTGCCTGACACCTTACAAATGGAATTATTACTTTCTTCTTGCAGTGTGGGGCTATTTCACCTGCCTCATACATCTTTCACACCAGATGAAAGAGTTTTGTCATGGCTTATTCCTTTCAAGGCTATCAGTAGTTCTGACAGAATATCGTCTACTCCCTGCATCTTGTTTCGACTTGGATCTTTCAGTGCTCTGTCAAACTCTTCTTACAGTATCAAATCTCCCAGCTCACCTTCATCTACGTCCTCTTCGCTTTCTATAACGTTGCCTTCAAGAAAAGCCCTCTTGTACAGACCCTCTATATACTCCTTTCACTTTTAGCTTCCCTTGTTTGCTTAGGACTGGTTTTCCATCTGAGCTCTTGATATTCATACAGATGGTTCTCTTTCCCCGTAAAGCCTCTTTAATTTTCCTGTAGGCAGTACCTATATTTCCCCTAATGAAATATACTTCTAAATCCTTACATTTTTCCTTAGCCATTCCTGTTTAGTCATTATGCACGTCCTCTCAATCTGATTTTTAAATGTTTGTGTTCCACTTCACCTGCTTCATTTGTTGCATTTTTATATTTTCTCCTATCATCAGTTAAATTCAATATCTCTTGTGTTAGCTAAGTACACTGATATGATCTCGAAAACTTGGCGAATGCATTTGAAATGCTTCAGGGCTTTATTAGTGGTATGAGTGTAGCGACAGTTTTAATCCTGACTTAAAATGAAGCTGGCGACCTTTATGTAGACTAATTTTGTTCGTGCAGTAGCGCAGAGAATTAATCCGGTTCCGACAGTAACCCTTCCCTAGTAAATCTTCGGAATAAATACACTCCTGGAAATGGAAAACAGAACACATTGACACCGGTGTGTCAGACCCACCTTACTTGCTCCGGACACTGCGAGAGGGCTGTACAAGCAATGATCACACGCACGGCACAGCGGACACACCAGGAACCACGGTGTTGGCCGTCGAATGGCGCTAGCTGCGCAGCATTTGTGCACCGCCGCCGTCAGTGTCAGCCAGTTTGCGTGGCATACGGAGCTCCATCGCAGTCTTTAACACTGGTAGCATGCCGCGACAGCGTGGACGTGAACCGTATGTGCAGTTGACGGACTTTGAGCGAGGGCGTATAGTGGGCATGCGGGAGGCCGGGTGGACGTACCGCCGAATTGCTCAACACGTGGGGCGTGAGGTCTCCACAGTACATCGATGTTGTCGCCAGTGGTCGGCGGAAGGTGCACGTGCCCGTCGACCTGGGACCGGACCGCAGCGACGCACGGATGCACGCCAAGACCGTAGGATCCTACGCAGTGCCGTAGGGGACCGCACCGCCACTTCCCAGCAAATTAGGGACACTGTTGCTCCTGGGGTATCGGCGAGGACCATTCGCAACCGTCTCCATGAAGCTGGGCTACGGTCCCGCACACCGTTAGGCCGTCTTCCGCTCACGCCTCAACATCGTGCAGCCCGCCTCCAGTGGTGTCGCGACAGGCGTGAATGGAGGGACGAATGGAGACGTGTCGTCTTCAGCGATGAGAGTCGCTTCTGCCTTGGTGCCAATGATGGTCGTATGCGTGTTTGGCGCCGTGCAGGTGAGCGCCACAATCAGGACTGCATACGACCGAGGCACACAGGGCCAACACCCGGCATCATGGTGTGGGGAGCGATCTCCTACACTGGCCGTACACCACTGATGATCGTCGAGGGGACACTGAATAGTGCACGGTACATCCAAACCGTCATCGAACCCATCGTTCTACCATTCCTAGACCGGCAAGGGAACTTGCTGTTCCAACAGGACAATGCACGTCCGCATGTATCCCATGCCACCCAACGTGCTCTAGAAGGTGTAAGTCAACTACCCTGGCCAGCAAGATCTCCGGATCTGGCCCCCATTGAGCATGTTTGGGACTGGATGAAGCGTCGTCTCACGCGGTCTGCACGTCCAGCACGAACGCTGGTCCAACTGAGGCGCCAGGTGGAAATGGCATGGCAAGCCGTTCCACAGGACTACATCCAGCATCTCTACGATCGTCTCCATGGGAGAATAGCAGCCTGCATTGCTGCGAAAGGTGGATATACACTGTACTAGTGCCGACATTGTGCATGCTCTGTTGCCTGTGTCTATGTGCCTGTGGTTCTGTCAGTGTGATCATGTGATGTATCTGACCCCAGGAATGAGTCAATAAAGTTTCCCCTTCCTGGGACAATGAATTCACGGTGTTCGTATTTCAATTTCCAGGAGTGTACATCGCATAATTTCATTACTGCACCACATATCGCTGAGACTGGATTGGGTTGTAGCAACGACAGCTAATGGGATGCCAAGGTACGAGACGAAAATCCCACAGTCTACGTATTATTCCTTGTCGAGGTGAAATTATAAGAACGGAAATTAGGACAGGCTAGGCAGGTGGCACTTGGTTCCAACATGGGTCGCTGTCTTTATATTAGGGACACTCAAATGAAATTGAGAGCGATGGAAAAGAAGTAAGTAAACTGTTCATTATTTCAAAAAATATTGGCCATAACTACTAACACATTTATCCCACTGTGAGACAGCACAACAGTGCCTTCATAGAAAAGTGTTTGCGATGGCCTACGGCACTATGATAGCACTTAGGCGTGCAGATCTTCGTCCGAAGCAAACCTGCGGCCACGAATATCTTTCCTCAGGAATCCAAAAAATGAGGAAATCGCATAGGGGGAGATCGGGACCGTATGGAGGATGTGTAAGGGCTTCCAGATAAGCATCTAAAACGTAATGGAGACAACCTTGGCAACATTTGGGTGGGCAGTTTATCAGGAAGCTATTTCGTCTATTCTGCACACGTTTCGCTCCATAGATCCTCCATACAGTCACGCCCCTTCTCCACACACACACACACACACACACACACACACACACACACACACACACACACACGTCACGCGACTTCCACATTTTTGGAGCCCTGAAGAAAGACATCTGTGGTCGTCCATTTGTTTCGTACGAAGAGATGCGCATCTGGGTACAATCACTGATCCAAAGGCAGCAGCAAACCTTTTTCAATGAAGGCATTGACAACCTTACCTCACAGTGGGATAAATATATTAACATTTATGGAGAAAACTTTTTGAAATCATAAACAGTTTACTGACTTTTTCGCCATCTGTCTCGTTTTCGTTTGACTGTCCTTCACAGGTACATAGTTACTTTAGCTGATGTAAGTCCTCACAGTGCCTTTTCTGTGTAGACGACAACTGGTGGCGCAACCCATGTGATTTTTATAAGATATTCCACGTGTGATGTTTATTTATAACTTACGAGACCTTACACTGACAAAGAGAGTGCAATACTGTGTGAGTGTTGGTTGTAAAACACCACAGTATTCTGTATGTAGAAAAATTCTGTCCATAAACTGACAGACATTACGACGAAGTCAACATAAAACATATTTTGTTTAGCAACCAGTTGTCTGAAACACATATTGAGTGAGCGCTAAACAAACGTAAGTACGGGCATGGTGAAGGAAATAAACGAATGGTACCAATCACGAACACCGTTACACCAAAGTGTCCAGAGGTTCAGGAGGATAAATATTTTATGAGGTGTTGGAGGATACATGTTTTATATGCACACAATGGGATGATGGAATGCTTATAGCTAGTTACAAAACTTGGTGCGTCATACTTTCCATTAACTGAATAAATTAAAGTAAGTGTGACTGTAGTTCTAATTTCACCTTTATATCTAAACGTTCCACATAAGTCTGCTACTATTTCCTCATCTACTTCTACTGTTTATAGCTATTGTCGTAATGGAAAGTTGCTTGTAGTGTGCCAGCTCCTAACTTGTACGACTACTGTAAAATTCGTACCTCTTGTACTGAGGTCAGTGTTAGATACATGCTTATCGGAGCCATATTGTCGGTTCTGATTTCTAGGGGACTAGATAGTCTGAAGGCAGCACTGATCTTGTGGTAGTTTTCGTCTAACTTTCTGTGTAGGTGATGAAGAGAATTACTGTTATAAGATATGTGCCAACATAGTTTTCTATTTATTGGGGAATTTACAAGAAATAACCTTTCTTTTCGAACAGTCGCGAACCCGATTCGTTGTGATTCTTTTCTAGGAAACTGACAAAGAGAAAATCGAGACGTTACCTATAATGAACTGTTACAAGTTTCCTTTATTGTGTCGGTACAATATAGGAAACTTGCTCGGATAGTGAGCTTTAAAGATTTGTTTAGCATTATTAGTTCACCATGATGTTTAGAGAGGATGTGGTGCATTTGCTAATGCATTCTTCATGATAAGGATTTTGTTAAATAATTAGTTTGTGTCACAGCACGACAACAGAAAGGCGTTATGGAAACTGGAACAAAGATCAGTAGTAGTCTATCTAAATGGGGATCATGGATTAAATGAATGTCCACGCACATAAAAATGTGTCTAATCCAACAATCAAGAGGCATGCTGAAAACAACAACAAATACGAAACCATGGCCATAAAAATTTTTGGTTTCAGAAAAAATGTTTTCCAAAGAAGTTGAAAATGAACTAGCAGAGAATATTCTGACACTTGAACAGATGTTATTCGGTTTATAACTATCGGACGTAAGAAAACTTGCTTTCGACACGCAGAAAGAAACAGTTTTGCCTATAATTTCATTGCAGAAGAAACCAAGGAAGGCGAAAAGTGGACTAAACGTGGCCATCAAAGAAATATCGCCAAATCTGTGGAATACTTCAAGGCCTATCCAGGGAGCCTCTGAGCTGACGAACGCCCCACGCAAAGAAAAGCTAACCGAAGGAAAGGAGAAGATATCCACAACTACAGCTCGACCTGTGAAAAGGAACTGTTTTCGAGTCTCTGCAGGGAAGCGACCACAGAAACTCATTCGTAAGTCAGAGGAGCGATGTTGCCTTTTTTGTGTGAGGATGATCGAATGGAAAAAAGATCCGATGCATGAAATGCAAAATTTGGACTCATGGAAAGTGTGCACCAGTTAGGAAACGGGGGGGGGGGGGAGTTGTAATGTCTGAAATTTGTGATGTAAGAACTAAAAACTAAAATATGGAGGAATTTCATAACCTTAGACTAATACATACTTTTAAACTCAGGGACATAATTTATAAAGATGGTACAATTAATGCATCCACTGATACAAATTAGGAAAACAGATTCCCAATTTTTACCATTTTTAAAAGTTTACAAAATTGAATGTAGTGTGTTAATTTTTATGGGAATTTACATTCTTTAAATCACATGCGAGGAACAACTTCCATCAGATGAGGATGGCATTGTTTAAATAATTTTCTAACTTACTAATTAGGGTACGATAAATAAAATCTCGAAGGTAGTACAATTTATGCAGTTCTCCCGTAAACATAGCGATCGCTTCGAGAAACGCACTCGTGATACTGAGATGAGCTATTGGAGTAGTAGTGTTTCCAAAATTGTATAAACTATGAGACCAAAAAAGTTGTGCTCAGTGCACGAACCGCTGCAGGTTGTTATCACGGGTCAGTAAGAGATGTGAAGAGTGGCTTGGAGTTAGCGGGACGCAAGCTTGCCCGAGAAAGTGACGCTGCACTTTGCCAGGAAGCTCCGGCTTAATGCTGCGACTGACGAAGCGCCGCCCAGGGCGCTGCCGCCTCCTGGACAATTTGTCAGCCGGCAGCGTGCAGTGGCGGGCAGTGGTCGCTCTGCCGTCTCATCGGCTGGCGGGAGAAACCTTATGTCGCGTACCTTTCACCCAACAGCAACGTCGCAGCGACCAAAAACCGTGGTCCACTTCTGAAGTTTTCCCGGCATATTTCCTCTTCTATTTTTCCGGGTATGCAGCCGGATCCCGTCGACATTCTGCCACGATATTTCGGCCCAGAGACGTCCGGCCATCATCAGGTGAGTACACAACTACTGAAGAGCCCAGGTGCAGTCGCGGTATTTATGCCGAATCTCGCGCATGCAAAACGTACTGGCATCCTACAGCGTAGGCGTCAGGTGTTGACATGGGCGGCATAGCCGAGCTGCACGTGCTGCCCTCGGTGGTGAAAGTAAAAGATCATCTAGTCATTGAATATCGAATGACGCCGTCGATTCCGCTGTGATTGTATGATTTTAATAACAGGATTCCAATTTTTATCCAGCTGAAAGCCGTTGTCACGATTTATAAGACTATCGGCAAGACCTATTTCCACTGATTCTTTGATTACAGAATCCCAAAATCCGGAAACCGGAGCTAAAATTTTCGTTCCATTGTATTCCATTGAATGTCCCAAAGAAATATAGTGCTCAGCTACTGCCGATTTTGACGGTTGCCGCAGACGGGTATATCTTTTATGTTCTGTACATCGTTCATGGACAGTTCTTCTCGTCTGTCCAGTATATGCAGAGCCACATTCACAGGCAATTTTGTAGACCCCTACTTTCTTCAGTTGTAAATCGTCTTTAACGGATCCAACCAGGGCCCGGTTCTTTGCTGGTGGACGGAAGATAATCTTGATTTTATTTTTCTTCGGTAATGTGCCTATTTTCGACAACACATTCCCGGCGTATTGAAGGAATGCAGTTGATTTATAGTCGTCATCATCGTGTTCAGTGCGTTGCTTCTTGTTATGACAGTTGCGCATGGCCTTCCTTATTTGGCGTGAAGTGTAGCCATTCTCTTTAAAAACCTTCTCCAAGTGTTCTAATTCTGCGTGGAGGATTTCATCATCCGATATTACATGCGCTCGATGTGTTAAGGTACTGAGAACACCGGCTGTTTGTGCTGGGTGATGGCAGCTTGACTGCTGGAGATACAGATCTGTGTCCGTCGGTTTCCTGTACACAGAATGTCCTAATGAGCCATCATTTTTACGGCGCACTATCAAGTCTAGAAATGGTAAAGTGCCATCTTTTTCAATCTCCATCGTGAATTTGATGTTCTCATGTAATGAGTTTAAGTGTTGAACGAATTTCTCCAGTTCCTGTCTGCCATGAGGCCATACAACAAAAGTAACATCTACGTACCGCCAGAAGACCATACGCTTTAGCCGGCCGAAGTGGCCGTGCGGTTAAAGGCGCTGTAGTCTGGAACCGCAAGACCGCTACGGTCGCAGGTTCGAATCCTGCCTTGGGCATGGATGTTTGTGATGTCCTTAGGTTAGTTCGGTTTAACTAGTTCTAAGTTCTAGGGGACTAATGACCTCAGCAGTTGAGTCCCATAGTGCTCAGAGCCATTTGAACCATTTGAACCATACGCTTTAAAACAGCAGACTCAAGTGCTTTCTCCTCAAAATCCTCCGTAATGAGATTAGCTACCACAGGGGACAAAGGGCTCCCCATGGCGCCGCCGTCTGTTTGTTCAAAGAATTCGTCATTGAATAAAAAGTACGTTGAGGAGAGTATATGTTCAAACAAGGCCGTCAGTTCTGCACTGAATAAGTTACCAATAAGATGTAACGATTCCATTAAAGGCACTTTGGTAGAAAGTGAGACCACATCAAAGCTGACTAATAAATCCGAGCTGCTAAGCTTAACTTCCTTCAAGCGACTGACAAAATTCTCGGAATTACGTATATTGTGGCAACACTTACCCACATACGGCTTTAGTAGTGAGGCCAGATATTTTTCTGTAGAATAGGTCGCAGCAGCAATTGGAATCCTGTTACTAAAATTATACAATCACAGCGGAATCGACGGCGTCATTCGATACCCAATGACTAGATGATCTTTTACCTTCACCACCGAGGGCAGCACGCACAACTCGGCTGTGCCGCGCATGTCAACACCTGACGCGTGCGCTGTAGGATGCCAGTACATATCGCATGCGCGAGATTCGGCATAAATACCGCGACTGCACCTGGGCTCTTCAGTAGTTGTGTACTCACCTGATGATGGCTGGACGTCTCTGGGTCGAAATACCGTGGCAAAACGTCGACGGGATCCGGCTGCATACCCGGAAATTATTAGAAGAACCGTGGTCCAGTCTTCGTGCTGGTGTAACAAGCACACATCAGTTATCATGAGTTAATAAGACCAGGGAGGAACCTTGTATAAGATGTTCAGCTGTCATAGTGTATACCAGACGGAAATGACTTAAGACATTCCCTTGAGTATTTCGCTCGCTGTTTTGAGACTACATATACGGTGACAATAATTTAACTATATTAAATCAAATCGTTGTAAGTTCAGAACGGTTTGGGATAGGACTTTCAAACAGCACTGTTAGCCGCGAGGTATGATGGGAATTAGTATGCGACATGTGTGGTTTGGTTTAGCGACGAAGCCCACTTTCATTTGGATGGGTCCGTCAATAAGTAAAATTAGCGCATTTGGGGGACTGAGAATTCCATTTCGCGATCGAGAGGTCTCTTCACTCTCAACGGGTGACTGTGTGGTGTGCAATGCCCAGCGGAATAATCAAAAACGGCTCTGAGCACTATGGAACTTAACATGTGAGGTCATCAGTCCCCTAGAACTTAGAACTACTTAAACCTAACTAACCTTACGACATCACACACATCCATGCCCGAGGCAGGATTCGAACCTGCGACCGTAGAGGTCGCGCGGTTCCAGACTGAAGCGCCTAGAACCGCTCGGCCACAACGGCCGGCACGGAATAATCGGTGCGATATTCCTTGATGGCATGGTGACTACCAAAACGGTACGAGAAGGTTTTGGAAGATTATTTTATCTCCATAATTTCGACAAGATGTGGTTCATGCAAGACGGCGCTCGACCCCGTCGAAGGAAGGGTGGGACTAACAGGGTCTCCATTGGCCGCCATACTCTCCGGATCTGAACATATGCGACTCCTTTTTGTGGGGCTGTATTAAGACAATGTGGACAGCAGTGAACCCAAAACTCTTGCTGAGCTGAAAACAGCCACTCAGGAGGTCCACGACAGCATCGATGGTCCGACACTTCCGTAGGTCATACAGAATTTAGGTATTCGTCTGCGCCCCCATGATGGCGGGCATATCAAACATGTCATAACCTAAATCCGAATATCTGTAGTGACGATTATAGGTTGAATAAAGTGCTTACACCCCGTAGTTTGTAACTAATTTATTTTTTTCATATAATCAATAACTGTCACGCTGTATGATAGTGCAATAGACAGGAAGTACCTGCATCGTGTTGTGTAACCTGAATTTTTTTTTAAATTAAAAAGTCAAGCAAATGACAAGCGTTGAATTTCACATCTAGTTCTGCTACATATACAACTTAATTAATAAAATTTTGGATAAATCACTTTCATCTGCAACACGCTTGAAAAAAAGCAGTTATTAACATACGTATCGTAATTTCTTGTTATACACGTGAAAGTCTTATTTTAGAAAAAAAAAATCTATATTCTATGACAATTGTTGTAACTTTTAGGGTTCTGTGCCTCAGTCGGTAAAAAGGAAGCCTTTATAGGATCACTTCATTGTCACTCTGTCTGTCTGTCCGGCTGTTAACACCCCCTTTCTTTCTCAAGAACGGTTACAGATATCAAATCGAAATTTGTGTTTCACACTAAGACATAGATCTCCTGGCGGTGTACAAAATTTAAGTTTCTAAGACAATGTAATAAAAAAGGTAGGACCATTTTTTTACACTCCCAAACTCACTCATTAAACCCTACAGGGTAGTTCCCGGTTAACTATTATCATAAAATTTGACAAGAAACAATGTTTCATAGTAAAAGTAAAGTAAATCCGGAAATTATTAATTTGTAATTCTAGCATATAGTTTTTTTTTAGATTACAGACTTACACTATGTGATCAAATGTATCCGGATAGCCCCCAAAACATACGATTTTGATATCAGGTGCATTCTGCTGCGACCTACTATCAGGTACTCCACATCAGCTACCTCAGTAGTCAGTAGACATAGTGAGAGAGCAGAATGGGGCACTCCGCGGAACTCACGGACTTCGAACGTGGTCAGGTGATTCGGTATACTTGTGTCATACGTCTGTACGCGAGATTTCCACACTCCTAAGCATCCCAAGGTACAGTGTTTCCGATGTGATAGTGAAGTGGAAACGTGAAGTGATACGTACAGCGCAAAACCGTACAGACTGACATCGTCTGTTGATTGACGGAGGCCACAGGAAGGTGAAGAGGGTCGTAATGTGTAATTGCCAGACATCTACCCAGACTATCGCACAGAAAGTCCAAACTGCATCAGGACCCACTGCAAGTACTATGACAGTTAGGCAGGAGGTGAGAAAACTTGGATTTCATGGTCCAGCGGCTGCTCGTAATCCACACATCACGCCGGGAAACGATGCATCGCTTGGTGTAAGGAGCGTAAACATTGGACGAATCACGGCACATAATGTGTCGATCCGATGTCAGGGTGTAGGTATGGCGAATGCCTGGTGAACGTCATCTGCCAGCGTGTGTAGTGCCAACAGTAAAATTCGGAATCGGTGGTGTTACGGTGTGGTCGTGTTTTTCATGTAGGGGGCTTACACCCCTAGTTGTTTCGCATGGCAATCATTAATGCACGGCTTGTGGCGGAGTGGTTATAAGACAATAACATCCCTGTAATGGACTGGCCTGCACAGAGTCCATTCATTAATGCACGGCCTGTGGCGGAGTGGTTACAAGACAATAACATCCCTGTAATGGACTGGCCTGCACAGAGACCTGGCCTGAATCTTATAGAACACCTTTGGGATGTTTTGTAACGCCGACTTCGTTCCAGGCCTCACCGTCTGACATCGATATCTCTCCTCAATGCAGCACTCCGTCAAGAATGGGCTTCCATTCCCCAAGAAACCTTCCAGCACCTGATTGAACATATGCCTGCGAGAGTGGAAACTATTATCAAGGTTAAGGGGTGTACCAAGAGCATGTTGAATTACAACATTACCAATGGAGGGCGCCACGAACTTGTAAGTCATTTTCAGCCAGGTGTCCAGATACTTTTGATCACATAGTGTAGATTGGTACCCCGTCAAAAATCTGAGGAACTACTGTACGGATTTTGATTTCGTTTACCGTAAGAGGTAGACTGATTCACGAGGAAGCTTTGTGAATATGCACTACTGGCCATTAAAATTGCTACACCAAGAAGAAATGCAGATGATATACGGGTATTCACTGGACAAATATATTATACTAGAACTGACATGTGATTACATTTTCACTCAATCTGGGTGCACAGATCCTGAGAAATCAGTACCCAGAGAACCACCTCTAGCCGTAATAACGGCCTTGATACGCCTGGGCATTAAGTCAAACAGAGCTTGGATGACGTTTACAGGTACAGCTGCCCATGCAGCTTCAACACCACACCACAGTTCATCAAGAGTAGTGACTGGTGTATTGTGACGAGCCAGTTGCTCGGTCACCATTGACCAGACGTTTTCAATTGGTGAGAGATCAGGCGAATGTGCTGGCCGGGGCAGCAGTCGAACATTTTCTGTATCCAGAAAGACCCGTACAGGTCCTGCAACATGCGGTCGTGCATTATCCTGCTGAAATGTAGGGTTTCGCAGGGATCGAATGAAGGGTAGAGCTACGAGTCGTAACACATCTAAAATGTAACGTCCACTGTTCAAAGTGCCGTCAATGCGAACAAGAGGTGACCGAGACGTGTAACCAATGGCACCCCATACCATCACGGCGGTTGATACGCCCGTATCGCGATGACGAATACACGCTTCCAATGTGCGTTCACCGCGATGTCGACGATCCGTTATAGCCATGCGGATAAGATGCCTGTCATCTCGACTGCTAGTGAGACGAGGCCGTTGGGGTCCAGCACGGCATTCCGTATTACCCTCCTGAACCCACCAATCCGACCTTTATCAAAGTCGGAAACGTGATGGTACACATTTCTCCTCCTTACACGAGGCATCACAACAACGTTTCACCCAGCCATGCCGGTCAAAACTGTTGTTTGTGTATGAGAAATCGGTTGGAAACTTCATGTCAGCACGTTGTAGGTGTTGCCACTGGCGCCAACCTTGTGTGAATGCTCTGAAAAGCTAATCATTTGCATATCACAGCATCTTCTTCCTGTCGGCTAAATTTCGCGTCTGTAGCACGTCATTTTCGTGGTGCAGCAATTTTAATGGCCAGTAGCGTAATTTACAAATATTTCGTGCCAACTGACTGACGTATGATGAAGTGCAGTCCTCGGACGCTGTGGAAGTGATGCGACGACATGCGTAAGGATGTCCGGCTTCCGCGCCACGCCGATTGTTTCCACTTACAAACATTGTCTGGTAGTCTGTGCTTACGACAGGTACATCACCTGCAATGTTTCAGAGGAAAGTAATAATTGTAACTGATGCATTATTACACACCCAGTGTTGGAATGAGGTTGCGGTATCCCATAAAATATCCATCGAAGGGTTCCAAAAAACAATTCGACATTTGCGTATCAACAATAGGTACATGGCTATAAATGAAAAATTACAATAGCGAATGTGAAATCACACAGGACGTTTAACCTAAATCTCAAAATTTATACATCTTCGAAAGTCTTGGAATTCCGTGGACAGATGTCTTCCCAGCGTCGATACCGATAACATTGAAAAATGATTGAGACTCTCGATTCTCCGGATGGATGAACCATCGTCACAGGGTGAAAATTATCTAAACTGACAAACTCTGCGAGGTTGCACGGGACACTGAATATTTTTCTCTAATGTCGTATTTTCCTGTGACGACTTTTTAAACTGGCATAGAGAATTTTCTCTGGATGATAATTCGTTAAATTAACAAATTCTGGGGGACTGCATGGGACAACGAAAACCTTTTTTTCTAATGTGTTTTCCTGTGAGTGAAAAACATAACACAAACCAATTTTAATTCTTTATTACCACACGACAACTACGATAGCCGTACACAGTTATTTGAATACAGTAGAGGTTCAAAAACGCTTTCATTGACTTCTAAATAGAAGTTTCACCGATTGGCCATGGTCAAAAATTGCAGGAGTATCCTTAATTCCTACCACTACTGCTGCTGTCCGAGCATCCAGATCCTCTTTTGATTTAACAGGAATTTGTAAACAAGGTTGCACATCGCTTGTCACACAAAGAAGTCCAGAGGGGTCAAATTAGGGAATCGAGTACACGACCATCACTGTCAATCCACTTTTCTGGAAATTGTCGGTTCAACTATCGATGTATGGGCGCCACGTTATGCTGGAGCCACATGCAATGGCACATTGTCCAGCAACTCTGGCAATGCTCTGTCGAGGGAACTGTAATAATTCCTGTCGTTTAGGGGCCTAGGTAGGAGACATGACCCAGTATCAATATCTGCCCACACATTCACGTAGAACCGCAATTGATGAGTGCGAGTAAGTGAGGCATGTGGGCCGGCCGCGGTGGTCCCGCGGTTCTAGGCGCGCAGTCCGGAACCGTGCGACTGCTACGGTCGCAGGTTCGAATCCTGCCTCGGGCATGGATGGTTCAAATGGCTCTGAGCACTATGGGACTCAACTGCTGTGGTCATAAGTCCCCTAGAACTTAGAACTACTTAAACCTAACTAACCTAAGGACAGCACACAACACCCAGCCATCACGAGGTAGAGAAAATCCCTGACCCCGCCGGGAATCGAACCCGGGAACCCGGGCGTGGGAAGCGAGAACGCTACCGCACGACCACGAGATGCGGGCTCGGGCATGGATGTGTGTGATGTCCTTCGGTTAGTTAGGTTTAAGTAGTTCTAATTTCTAGGGGACTAATGACCACAGCAGTTGAGTCCCATAGTGCTCAGAGCCATTTGAACCATTTGAGGCATGTGGATTAACGTCACTCAAAACATGGGAATTGTAAAACTGAAAGACCCCACTACACCCGAACGTTGCTTTATCTGTAAACGGCAGATAGGACGGAAACATACGATGCATTTGACACTGTTCCAGGTACCACTGCGAAGATTGTGCTCCGACTGGATAATCATCCGGTTCCAGGTTGTGCACAAGCTGTAAGTGAAGTTGATTAACAATTGCTCATGAAGGACGTTTCTTACGTTCGTCTGATTCGACCTCATGTTAAGCGCAACTGCATGTGAATGGGAGCAATTACGCTTTCTGCCGGATTAAAAAACACTCACAGGCGGTTACGACGTTACAAAAAATCTTTGTTTTGGTGTCAGGTGCAATCATCCACAGGGTGTCCGTTCAAGTGATTTTCATCCCGTATACATAATTAGGTTTGTACGGAACCCTCGGAGCCCAAGTCGTACTCGCACTCTTTCGGTTTTCTGCTGTATAATATACCTGATTCACATCTAAAAGCAGTTGAAACAAACGTTCAACGTAGCAAGGAGAAAATGATCTGCAGGAAGATGTTAATACTTAGCGTTTTGCTGACGTAATAATACAGCGCTTGCGGGAAAAGAGAATATGTAGCAGACGTAATATTACGTCACGCGAGTTAAGCTTATTTTCCGCTGTTTCTAACTTATTTTTACGGCTCCCAGAATCATCTGTGAGGTCTGCAGACCTCTTAGATGACAGTAGCGGTATCACATGAACAATTCGTTTTTGACACATTTGTTATTCTCTCTGGTTTCGTAGGCAGTAGATGACGCTCGAATCCTCTCTGTTTCGAGCGTGTTGTGATTTTCTGTTAATTTTGTGTTTAAAATGTACGATGGAGAGGAGAGAAGTTTTGAGAGGACGATTTACAAATCCCTTGACGAATCTACAGACGACAAAAACAAAATATTTGATGACGATTCAGATTATGCGTCACCTGAATATTGTAGTAATGCTGTACTTTGTTAGAAGGTGAGTTGTTGCGTATATGAAGCGTGTTATTTTCACAAGTTTTGTAGTCATGAAAGAATCTCCTTCATCTATATTAAAGTATGAATGTGAACATAAGAGTACAATGATTTAACGTTGGATTGTGTATCTCTCCACATTTCAATTTGCGTCACACTTTAAGCCACTATGAATGAAAAATTTTGCTTTATCTTATGTTTTGTGTGTTTCTTTCGATGTAAATTAGCTGTAAAAGAATGATATACATGAAGTTCACGTGTTTGCTTACATATTTGGTGACTATAATTCCGCATTTTTTCTCTCTCTCTCTCTCTGAAGATTACTTTTAAATTGAAGTTTCACCTGCGTTTTCAAGATTTAACACTAGCAACACCAAAACATTTCTCTTTTAAAGCAGAAAGTCTAATGAACCTAAAAAATTTAAACTGCAACTATATTTTTGTACACAAGAATTAACAGCTTTAAAAAAAAATCATCTATTTTAGCTAGTCGACAGGTAATGGCAGCTACCTACGAGACCACATTCGTAAGTATTAAAATGCATTACGGTGTTTTTCTTTAAATTACATTCTTGAGGATACAGAGCGTGCACTAGTATTGCAAAGCGCGCAGTGGTACTGTCTCTTTTCTTACTTATTTTTTCACTAAGTAATCCCTTTCTAATGTAAACAATTTGAATGAGAACGGTTAACATTGTGTAAATACTTGTAAAACGTTGTAGCCATTCTAATAAGTCATTGTATTAAGATTTGCTTCTCCACCATTCGACCATTCGAAAGTGTACTACGTACGTAGTGACCATGTCGTCGACGGGAGGTTAAAACCCGATCTTCCTTTGTAATTACTGGAAAAGTTTAAGGGACATTTATCCAGCAATGGCTATAGAATGGATGATGAAGGTGATGATGGTTCTGACGTAACCACAAGACAAACTGCGCCTTCTAGTAGTTTTAAAAATAAGAATCCGATAATGCGTACAATCGCGTGTTCGTCGATTAACTAAATAGCTATAACGTCGTCTCAAGTGGGACATCATCTGTTTAAGTTGCAGAGCAATAAGAACAGTCGTTACAGCCTCAATAAACATCATATGGACTTTTATTACACGATGCAAAACTTTATACTGACAGTGTGCTCCAGAGTTTTAAAAACGTTTCCATTTAGCCGTAAAGGATGTGACTTTAATTCGCCTTCGTAAGCGATTACCGGAGTGAAATTGATTGTCCACTAATGAAATATTCTGTAGGCTTAAAACGGTAACTGTTTGCAGCAGCCGGAACTGAGAGAAATGAAATGATGAATGTTTCACAAAGACGAACAGATGCGTGGCGCATAGCTTGAACTATATTAAAAGAATAAAATATAGTGACCAATCACTATAAGACGCCACTACCAAGGTACAAGTTAAACTGCAATTCATATGATGTTCCAGATGCAACTTCCTGGCAGATTGTAACTGTGTGGAAACGAACATCAGAACCTTATCATTCGTGAAAAACAAGCTCCTGGCTTCGAGTTTCGGTCCGGCATACAGTTTTAATCCGGCAGGAAGTTTCAGAGCAGCACACACCCTGCCGTAAACCGAAAGATTCGTTCTGCGTATCCCAGTTAAAAAGAAAATTGTTGACTCCTTTAAATCTGTTGATGACATAAATGCGCCGATTGGCAGTTATCGATGACTCACGCAAGAGGAAAGTGGTATTTGGCAAGAGAAGTGTAAACAGGAAAGGAACTTATCATTTGCGACGATAACGACGCAGCGCCGCTATATCGCTGTTCAGTTCGTATCTGCGGAAAACATGTCACAGATAAGATCTGCAGCGAAATGCAATGAGGTCTCTATGCGCACCTGTGTCAACACGAAGTAGCAGAATTTGCAGGAAGAGCCTGAAGGGTCAATTGAGGTCATAGCAGGGCAAACGGATAGCCAATAAACCGCGTTAGTATTGTCGAAGTCGGATAGAAGTGAAGAGGAAATGGGAGACGTCCTAAGCGCCAGATTTCACATTTTTAGTAGTGTATCTCTTTCTGTATATAACTTACTTGTGTCCAAAAAATTGAGGAAGCATTCTGATGCCACAGTATTATGCTGCCCATCTCTTCATTACAGAAAATAATTAGACAAATGAAAAAATAAGTAATTGACTAAAAATATTCTGAATGCAATACCAGAAAACTGTTTCTGTGTGCCGATAAGAAAGTGTTTGTTTCAAGTGCCTTTAGTACTGAAGTGCTACGTTTTTTGTTGAGAACTGCATTGTACAATACACAGCTGTAACGGTATATTTTATGAGAAACGATCGATTCCGAACTATAATCAGACCACAATCGGGTCCACTGTACCAAAGAAGAACGAAAACACTTATAACGAAGTGTGTAACAATAAAAGAATGCAGCTGGTACGTGAAATAACATTAAAAACATCACATATTAAATCACTTTATATGAAGTACTTACAAAACCAGTCTCAGCTATGCATTTCCTTAATTAGAATAACAGTCACCACATGTACATTGTTCCATCATTGATATCAGCTGTTTATATGTAACATTACGTCCTTTTAACCTCATAGAAGTTCTTGAGTGGTGTACTCATCCAATAAGCACAGTAGGTCAAAGATTATTCAATGAAGCATTCAAGGCTATGCAAAGAGTTACCAATTACTGAATAGATCGATGATCAGTACCTCACCGTTGTTAACATTTCACATAATAACAAACTCAAAATGTGTCTGTATGTTACAACATCAATAATTCGTTTACAAATCACTTTCATTTTCTGGTTACACAGACCGACACATTCCAGTCTAACCAACCCTGCAAGTAATATAGGTACTAATCACACAGATAACATCATCATGAAAGGCCGTGTCAACCAATGTTTTTTCTCTTGCGTACATATCCAGATATGACTCATAGTTTAATCATCATTATTAGTGATTAACACCGTCAGATCTGACAATTTTTCTAGTACCTTGTCTGTTTATATAGGACTTATTTATAGTTACATAGTATATTACTGAAAAGAATATCTATGTGCTACCACACAAAATGTATTTACAAATCATCACATTTTATACTAAATCTCCAGAGTAGCAACGTACGTTAGAAGTCATGACACACTAATATTTTCTTAATAGTTCGCAGCTATGATCGATGTATTGTCATAATTTATCCTCTCTGTTATATGGCAATGCTTGATATTATCCTGCACATTTCATCAGAGTAATAGTAGCAGTTATAAATCACATATCATTAACCACGCATTTAAGGCCATCTAATTGCTTACTATTGCATAACTGTGGTGTCTAGATAATGGCATGTTAATCTAAAAAAAGCTGCTATCAGCGTAAAAGAAGTAAATTACCGTGGTACCTGTTAGGCACATGGTGCCATAATTTTTGTAATGAAGATATCTGTGACTATTGATTACCTCATTCAGGCTCGTAATTTTGGTACACTGACTGAATTATTCACTAATGATCTAAGTTACATACCTGCACGTACACTATGTTTTATTTGAGATTATACAAGTACAGCCATTTTTCATTTCTCGTGTGTTTTTCACAATTGAATAACAAAACTAGATTCAAGAAAAAAACCAGCACAGTACTGACTTTCTTAGACAGATCCAGTCTTGGGATTATATGTCGCAAAATTTACCGTAGAGCTCCCTGTGCTGTTGAGGAAGAAATGGTGATATCGTCAACAGGTCTTTCTGTGTTGCAGCTACTGAACGCGGCGGGTCTTTCAGAGGAAGTGCGGCTTGGCATATATCAGTCATCGTCTTTCCTCTTTTGAATATTTTGACAGGTTTCATGCTTCTGTTTCAGAGTTACATTTTTTAATAGCTATTAGAGATAGATGAGTATGAGACACTTTGATCATACAGAATTAGAAGATCTAACACGCCTGTATTGGTAACAGCGTTTCGGTAGTATCTTTAAAATCAAAGAAGTTAGTTGTATGCATTGAAATTACGTGAAATGACTTCACGGCTTTAGCTGACTCAACAATCCTTTGTAAATCTTGGGAAATAAAGACCTTTAGTATTTTTCTTCGTTTCTCTATACCTGCAAAATTTCTGTCGCAGCTAAAGAAGCTGTTGTCATTAACCAAGAACTTTGTGTTATCTCTTCAAACCATCCCAGGCTAAACGGAGGAAATTGGAAATTTGTGGTAAGTTCCGATGGGACCAAACTGCTAAGGTCATCGGTCCCTAGGCTTATACACTACTTAATCTAATTTAAACTAACTAACGCTGAGGAAAACACACACACACATACCAGAGGGAGGACTCGAACCTCCGACGGGAGAAAGTCGCCTCAGACCGGGCGGCTAAACGGAGGACACCTACACGCTTGGCACCGGGAACTAAATGGGATATCACTGCTTGGCACGAGGGCCATGTGCTATCCAGTAATGAACGTTTAAACATTTTTCGTCGATTTGACACTTGGATCAAGCCTAGGCACATGGAACGCGGAACCGTGAGCACAACAGCAAAGAAAACTCGCATTGAACGTTTACAGTTTTCTCTCTCCAATTAATACGCTTCGACAATGCGACCTTGTAATCTAGTGAGGTATGAGAACAACAATACACATACACAAACACACAGAAACAGAAACACACACATACACACACACACACACGCACACACACAAACGCACACACACACACAGCTGAAAGAGAGAGAGAAAGGTAAGCAGCATGTCCTAATTAAATATTCCAGTTTCTGTGTTTTTTAGGTTCCGTACATCAGTCGGTAAAAACGGAACCCTTGTCCACTGAAGCGCCAAAGAAACTGGTATAGGCATGCGTCTTCAAATATAGAGATATGTAAACAAGTAGAATACGGCGCTGCGGCCGGTAACGCCTATATAAGACAAGAAGTGTCTGGAGCAGTTGTTGGATCGGTTATTGCTGTTACAATGGCACATGGCCAAGGTTTAAGTGTACTTGAACTTGATGTTCTGGTTGGCGCACGAGCGATGCGACACAGCACCTCCAAGGTATCGACGAAGTGGGGATCTTCCCGTACGACCATTTCACGAGTTTACCGTGAATATCAGGAATCAATACCAAATCTCCGACATCGCTGCGGCCGGAAAAAGGTCCTGCAGGAACGGCACCAACGACGACTGAAGAGAATCGTTCAACTTGACTGAAGTGCAAACCTTCCGCAAATTGCTGCACATTTCAATGTTAGGCTATCAAAAAGTGTCAGCGTGCGAGCCATTCAACGAAATATCATTGATATGGGCTTCGGGAGCCGAAGGCCCACTCGTGTATCCTTAATGACTGCACCACACAAAGCTTTACGTCTCGTCTGGGCCCGTCAACACCGATATTGGACTGTTGATGACTGGAAAAATGTTGCATGATTGGACGAGTCTCGTTTCAAATTTTGCCGAGCAGATGGACTACCTCATGATTCCATCGATCCTGCATGTCAGCAGGGGACTGTTCAAGCCGGTGGAGGCTCTTTAATGGTGCTGGGCATGTGCAGTTGGACTGATATGGGACCCCTGACATGCTTAGATACGATTCTGAGAGGTGACACATACGTAAGCATCCTGTCTCATCACCCGCATCCATTCATTGTGTAATTCCATCAGGACAATGCGACACTCCACACGCCCAGAATTGCTACAGAGTCGCTCCAGGAACACCCTTTTAGTTTAAACACTTCCGCTGACCACCAAACTCCCCAGAGATGAACATCGTGGAGCATATCTATGATGGCTTGCAACGTGCTGTTCAGAAGGGACCTCCACCCCTCGTACTCTTACGGATTTATGGACAGCCCCGCACGATTCATGGAGTCAGTTCCGTCCAGCACTACTTGAGACGTGTGTCGAGTCCATACTACGTTGTACGGCGGTACTTGTGCGTGCTCAGGGGGGCCCCACACGATATTAGGGAGGTGTGTCAGTTTCTTTGGCTCTTCAGAGGAGCATCACTGTGTTGTCCGTTAAAACCCCTTTTTCTCAATAACGGTACAAGTCTCAAGTTGAAATTTATTTCAAATACGAATGTCGATGGTCTCTTGGTGGTCTACAACATTTAACTTTTTATATCAATGGAATCAAAACTTAAGTTCATTTTTGATATTCGCAGCCTCACTCATCAAAAGCTATAGGATATTTCCCTTTGGTCTAGAATCATGAAATACGACAACAGATTTTCACAGTGCAAGGAAAGGGAAACATCAGAAAATTGTTAATTTCTAATTGTATCATGGTAAAAAAATTTTTTTTTCCCATTACGAAATTCCATTGCATTCGTTAGCCAACAAAAATCTCAGGAACTACTATAGAGATTTCGATTTGGTTTTCAGTTCAAATGTTCAAATGTGCGTGAATTCCTAAGGGACCAACTGCTGAGGTCATCGGTCCCTAGTCTTACACACTACTTAAAATAACTTATGCTAAGAACAACATACACACCCATGCCCGAGGGAGGACTCGAACCTCCGGTCGGAGAGGGTTTTCAGTAGCAGTCAGGGAGATTCACGAATACAGTTCGTGCATACAATTTACAAATATTTTGTGCTAATTGGCTGAACTACAATGAAGTTCCCTGCAGTTGTGAAAAATATGCCTCTGCCCTCTAGTGATGACAGGTGAAGGCAACTCGACTACCGCTCCATGCGGGCGCTGGTTTTGCAAGTCTTTTAAGTTCTACGTACAAAGATTCCCTGACCGTGTGTGCCTCCGACGTGTACAGCATCTGTAATGTTTCAGAGCAAACTAGTACTGGTAACTGATGCAGGATTTTGTTTTGGCATGAAGTTCCGTTATTCCGTAAAATAGCCGTTGAAGCATTCCACAGAACAACTCGACATTTGCTTAACGACATTAGCCTTATCGACGGATGTACCGTTTTATTCTCTGGAGAGTACCATCATCAAATCTTACCAGTAATCGCAACAGGAATGAGACCAGACGAAGGCAATGCATCTAAAATAGCCAATTAGCGTAGCACGTTAATATAACCCATAGTTAGTAACACCTATCTCATAGGCAGATATAAAATTTCTTAACGTTTACTTGGAACATGTTTGATTTGATAGTTCAAGTATATCTCATTCTTGAGTTGAACTTGTTATCTTGTGGGCGTCATCGTAAAATTTCCGCGATATCATTGTTCTATCCGCGCACATTCGTCAGCCACATCGTCTCATAGATGAATATTATTCTAAAGGTAAGACTTTTCCTCTGTCCGGTAGACGGATACTACGTTACACGAGTAAGTTTTCCGTGTTCCACACCTTATTTTTCAGATGTCTCATTCTTTACGGATGGCTGCTGGTGGAGGGATACGTCACGTGCCGCTGAGAAGCAAACGAATGGTGCAGCTGGCCTCCAGATTCTAAACTTAATGGATGACCTCAGGAAAACAGTTTCAAATATTTATGGTGATGTGCAAAGAGATGATTATCCGACAAAAACTGAAAGAAACAACAAGCAAAAAAGAGGAAAAAATGTCGTTATGTCGCTAACACTGAATACAATGACGGCATACGAGTGCGTGATATGTGAAAAGACACAAATACTTACAGTGCATCGGGAAAATACGTGAATGTGTGTGGAAAATTTTTAATTTTTTTCCTGTATAGCAGATAGATCAAGGTACCTGAGGACACACGTGTCAACTTTAAAAACTATTTCATTTGAAAGACTAATATTTAATTTTGTGACGTTCGCGTAAGAATGACCAATCCTTACCAACTACTTCATGTCAAAAACTAATACTTCTCTTTCGCAATTTGTATATATTATATTTCAGTATATGACTTAAACACAATACATATATTAGTATTAAGATCACATCAACAATTTAAATTGTTATTTATTTTCGAAATTCTCTAAAATGGAAAATTTGGTCATCTTAGTCTACCAGACGGATGTTAATGTTAGTGCGGGTTTGTCGCATATTACCAGCTAAGGGATACTAACAAAATTATTAAAATCAATGAAAAATTACAGTAGCGAATGTAAAATTACACAAAAAAATAAACCAAAAGTTAAAACTGTATGTAAAGTCTCGGAATTCCTTGGACCAGTGTCTTGCTAGTATCGATATCGATAACAAGTAGAAATAGTCGAGATTCTCGGTTTCTGGGATGGGTTACCTAACTATATACACAATTAAGTTTAGACAGAACCTTCAGAGCGCGACTGTTACTCGCACTTGTCCGGTTTCTTTCTAAGTACTTTTCATTGTCTAGGTAGAGCGGGCTCTTCAGGCAGTGGCCCGCTGTAGAGGCAAGAGACTTGTCAGCCAGCTACGAGACGAGCTGGTAGTGGGGTACAGAGTGTCGTAATTGAGGATTTTCAGAGATTTCCAGTTATGCGTTAGCCTTACAGCCAAGTGAAACGTTGTAGAAACCTCGGACAGAACCGGTGGATGGGAACTATTTTTAATTACATTAAAATATGTTATATAAAAGTGAAAGACTAGTCTATGTGTATGCCTATTTGTTTATGCATGTAACAGCGTAACACCATTGACTTGCTCGCAAGTCATTTTCTCACTTTCTTTGTTATTTTTTTGACATACACTCTGCGGCAAAAAAAAAAGCAAAAAAAAAAAACGACGCATCACATGGCAATTACCTGAACGGGATGGAAATATGAAGATTTAACGTAGGTGTATAAACAAACAAATGATTACAATTTTAGAAGAAATGGATGATTTATTCAGGAGAAAGAGAGTCACATACTGAGCAAGTCAGTAAAGCGTTGCTACACTTCGGGCCCTTATGGAAGCAGTTATTCGGCTTGGCATTGATTAATAGAATTGTTGCATGTCCTCCTGAGGGATGTCATGCCAAATTCTGTCCACTTGGTGCGTTAAATTGTCAAATCCCGGACCTTGTTGAAGGACCCTGACCATACTGTTCTCAGTCTGAGAGAGGTCCACTGAGGTTGCTGGCCAAGGTAGGGCTTTTTAAGCACGAAGACAAGCAGTTGAAACTCTCACCTTACGCGGGCGGGCGTTATCTTGCTGAAATGTAAGCCTGGGATGGCGTCGATGAAGGGCAACAAAACGGAGCGTACAATATCGTCGGCTTACGGATGTGCTGTCAGGCTGCCGCAGATGACAACTATGGAGGTCCTACTACGAAAATAAATGGTATGGCAAGCAACACCATCGTTTCTGGTTGTCGGGCCGTATGGCGGGCAACAATGAGGTTGGTATTCCGCAACTGTCCAGGGCGTCCAGGACGTCTCCAGGCGTCTTCGTTGGTCATCGGGAACCAGTTCAAAGCGTGTCTCATTACTGTAGACTATTCCAGTCCAGTCAATGAGATTCCAGGACGAAGACGTGTCTGACGACGCCCTGGGCAGCGGTGGGACACCAGCCTGCCTGTCATCCACTATATGGTCTGACAACCGGGAGTGATGGTCTGGGGTGCCATTTCTTTTCGTAGCTGTACCCCTTTGGTCGACAACCGCAGCACGCTTACAGCACAGTGCTACGTTAACGATATTCTAAACCCCGTTTCGTTGTCCTTCATGGCAAACCATCCTGGAAGTACATTTCAGTAAGATAATGCTCGCCAACACACGGCGAGGGTTTCCATTACTGTCTTCGTGCTACCCAAGCCCTACTTTGTTCAGCAACATAGCCACATCTCTCCCAAACTGAGAACTTTTGGAGCATCCATCCAGCTCAGCATTTTGGCGATCTAACGTGCCAGTTGGACAGAATTTGGTACGATATCCCTTAGGAGGACGTCCAGCAGTTCTACCAATCAGTGCAAACCGAATAACTTCTTGGATAAGGTGAGAGGTGGATCAACGCGTTAGTGACTTTCTCAATTTGTGAAGCTCTTTCTCTTGAATAAATCAGTCTATTGTAGTATCTCTTTATATTCTACTAACTATCCCTGCACAATTCTATGAGTAAATTACGTTTCCTACTTGACCATCTATATACTCGCAGAATCGATGCGCAAAGTAGTACAGTACTATTACTATTCCATGAGTGCATAGTTACTCTTTGTAATATTCTCTCTGGTGTGTTGAGAGGTCTTCTAGCATCTTCTCCGTGCCGAATAGTCACAATTGTAATTGTAATTTTGCTATCGAGATTACTTGAAGAAAGAGATTGAAAATATATTCTATGGTACTCAAGAAAATATATACTGAGCATTTACATCAAAGGTGTGTAAGGAATTTAATTATATATGCATTCTCTAATTGGAAATTTGCATCGAGGTGTCGTTTCGTTGGCAATCAGAAGGGAGCTTCCGATGAATTGGAAACGAACCTGCAATTATTAGATCCAAGAGCTCCATTATTTCATCGGATAGTTAAACTCTATCAAAGCAAACTTTCCGCTTGATCTGAGGTTTCCCGACTGACTACGCAACGCAAGAAAACCAAGACATTTATTTACACAGGATTGCAGACCGCTTCCAATCATCGAGACTGCGGACGAGGAGAGTCATCGTCAAATTCTGATTAAACAAGTAAAGCCTAATTATAACTTTCTTGAGCGACTGTGATGACTGTGATATGGCTGCTTGTTGTTGTTGTTGTGGTCTTCAGTCCTGAGACTGGTTTGATGCAGCTCTCCATGCTACTCTATCCTGTGCAAGCTGCTTCATCTCCCAGTACCTACTGCAACCTACATCCTTCTGAATCTCCTTAGTGTATTCATCTCTTGGTCTCCCTCTACGATTTTTACCCTCCACGCTGCCCTCCAATACTAAATTGGTGATCCCTTGATGCCTCAGAACATGTCCTACCAACCGATCCCTTATTCTGGTCAAGGTGTGCCACAAATTTTCTTCTCCCTAATTCTATTCAATACCTCCTCATTAGTTATATGATCTACCCATCTAATCTTCAGCATTCTTCTGTAGCACCACATTTCGAAAGCTTATATTCTCTTCTTCTCCAAACATACATGGCCATACAAATACTTTCAGAAACGACTTCCTGACACTTAAATCTATACTCGATGTTTACAAATTTCTCTTCTTCCTTGCCATTGACAGTCTATATTTTATATCCCTTCTACTTCGACCATCATCAGTTATTTTGCTCCCCAAATAGCAAAACTCCTTTACTACTTTAAGTGTCTCATTTCCTAATCTAATTCCCTCAGCATCACCCGACTTAATTCGACTACATTCCATTATCCTTGGCTGCTTATGAATGAGATAATTAATAAAATACTAATAACTAACTTTCCTCCTCACCAGCAACCAGTACAAACACAATATTAATTAAAATTATACATCCAGAATGACATTTTCACTCTGCAGCGGAGTGTGCGCTGATATGAAACTTCGTGGCAGATTAAAACTGTGCGGCGGACCGAGACTCGAACTCGGGACCTTTGCCTTTCGCGGGCAAGTGCTCTACCAACTGAGCTACCCAAGCACGACTCTCGCCCCGTCCTCACAGCTTTACTTCTGCCAGTACATCGTCTCCTATCTTCCAAACTTTACAGAGGCTCTCCTGCGAACCTTGCATAACTAGCACTCCTGAAAGAAAGCATATGTGGTGACATGGCTTAGCCACAGCCTGGGGGATGTTTTCAGAATGAGATTTTCACTCTGCAGCGGAGTGTGCGCTGATATGAAACTTCCTGGCAGATTAAATCTGTGTGCCCGACCAAGACTCGAACTCGGGACCTTTGCCTTTCGCGGGCAAGTGCTCTACCAACTGAGCTACCCAAGCACGACTCACGCCCCCTCCTCACAGCTTTACTTCTGCCAGTACCTCGCCTCCTAGCTTCCAAACTTTACAGAAGCTCTCCTGCGAACTTTGCAGAACTAGCGCTCCTGAAAGAAAGGATATTGCGGAGACATGGCTTAGCCACAGCCTGGGGGATGCTTCCAGAATGAGATTTTCACTCTGCAGCGGAGTGTGCGCTGATATGAAACTTCCTGGGAGATTAAAACTGTGTGCAGGACGGAGACTCGAACTCGGGACCTTTGTCGCCAAAGGCAAAGGTCCCGAGTTTGAGTCTCGGTCCGGCACACAGTTTTAATCTGAAATTATACAATTTTTATGAAACTGAACTCATTTTTTAGTCTGTGGATGTACATCACATAAACCGATTTCCGCCATTCCATTCGGGTAGTTCCTTTGAGGTGAGGCTCTTTTTTTTCCTAGAGCTATTTAAGTCCATGTTCCTGACAAGTGGGCGAGGAGACTGGTAAAATGGTAATGCAGCGGTGGGGATCCCAGTGGGGAATATTTGGGAAGGGTGTTTGGTCTCCGCCGCCGGCTGTGCCGCCGTGGACCGGGCCACCTCGCGAGTGCCCCGCACGGCACGCGCTCGCCTGCTGCAGATGCAAATCATTCGCGGAACTGCGGCAGGCGGCGGCCGGTGACGCAAGCCTACCTGCCGAGGCTGCGCCTGGAGACGGGGACCGGTTTGCCGCTCGCGGCGGCAGCGGCGGCGGCACCTGTGCGCTGCAGCGGAGCCGCGCCGTGCGCGCCGGCGATAGACGCGCCGCCAAATTGGTACCGCTACTCGCGCCCAGCAGCCGGAGGGACAGTCCCGACACCTGTTCCCAGAACCTCGTACGTGCTTCTTACAAATGGACTACCCCGATCCTCAGCCTATCCACGCATTCTTGGGGCGAATAAAATACACCGAGGTAAAAAAATGCCGCAGCACAAAAAATAATTAATGTAGAGTAACGAGATTTCGAGAATACATTTGGCTAGGCAACACATTGAAGAGATTAACACTGCAAGATCATAGGTTAATGTAAGCATGAGATAACCCATTTCAAATGTCAAATGCTCCTACATTAATAACCAGTGTAACTGCCAGAATGTTGAATGCAAGCGTGTAGACATGCATACATTCTGTTGTGCAGGTGCCGAACGTCAGTTTTTGGGATGGAGCTCCATGTCTGTTGCACTTGGTCAGCCAATACGGAGACACTTGATGCTGATTATGGATGACGCTGGAGTTGTCGGATGATGTTCCATATCTGCCCGACTGGGGACAGATGTGGTGATACAGCAGGGCAACGCCACACTTGACACTCTATACAGCAAATTAGGTTACAACGTGTTGCGTGGGCGAACATGAGTCATAAGGTGATTTACCAAAATCTTTATTACCAATTTCACACATATGATAGGTACGATAGGCAATTACATGTCTATCATTAAAACTTTCAAGACCAGGTACACTAGGAACTCCGCTACCACCTATTACTATGGCAACGGTAAACCGCCCATTTCCATGTGAGAAACTGTCGTTTATATCCAAGCTAAAATTAAGAGAATATCCAAGAAATACACAGGGTCCATCGACGAGGGCGCTGGCTGCAACACTCTTCACTAGAATGCGATTCTTCTTGTCCCCTGATGTTGTTGTAAGTTCAATGTTTTCTATGGTTTTGTAGACAGTAGCGAAGCGATAAGACTGTTTACATAACAAAACTGTTGCATCCTTGAGCCTCCGGTTCTAGATGTACCCTTGTCCGGTTAGTGGCTGACGATACAGATCTTTATTTATGGAAATATACAGTACAATCAGCTACAAATTTTACATATTCACATACATCTTTACCTTTAACCCAAATAAATACAGACTCATTTTGATTAATTTTTGCTACGAGTATACAAGACATGTGGAGAGGTTGAGTCATAAGCTGATTTACCAAAATCTTTATTACCAATTTCAAACATATAATAGGTAGTATAGGCAATTACATTTCTATCATTAAAACTTTCAAGACCTGGTACACTAGGAACTCCGCTACCACCTCTTACTATGGCAACGGTAAACCACCCATTTCTATGTGAGAAAGTGTCGTTTATATCCAAGCTAAAATTAAGAGAACATCCAAGAAATACACAGAGTCCATCGACGAGGGCGTTGGCTGCAACACTCTTCACTGGAATGCGATTCTTCTTGTCTCCTGATGTTGTTGTAAGTTCAGTGTTTTCTATGGTTTTGTAGACAGTTGTGCGGGCACGACGATACCTCCTGTAAGGCAGTTGGAAAACGAACCGTGGAATGTTGTTCATGGCCGGCCACTGTGACCGAGCGGTTATAGGTGCTTCAGTCCGGAACCGCGCTGCTGCTACTGTCGCAGGTTCGAATCCTGCCTCGGGCATGGCTGTGTGTGGTGTCCTTAGGTTACTTGGGTTTAAGTGGCTCTAAGTCTAGGGAACTGATGACCTCAGATGTTAAGTCCCATAGTGCTTAGAGCCATTTGAATCATTTGTTGTTCATGAGTGGCAGCAGCACCAGACTGGACACGAATTTGTCGTCAAGGTGTGTGGGAAAACCAGAAGAGGGCTCCTGGTGTCACACGAAACCGCTCCGCAGACCATAACACAACCTGTAGGTCCAGCCCGTTTAGCATGCAGACCTAACCAACACACGGCAACGTCTGGCACTGAGGCACAAGAAGCTTTCATCAGAAAACACAACAGACCTCCACCCTGCCTTCCAATGACCTCTCCCA
This sequence comes from Schistocerca americana, assembly GCF_021461395.2. Classification (NCBI taxonomy): domain Eukaryota; kingdom Metazoa; phylum Arthropoda; class Insecta; order Orthoptera; family Acrididae; genus Schistocerca; species Schistocerca americana. The sequence goes on along the minus strand of NC_060125.1, from coordinate 241,472,568 downwards.
AACGGGTGTGGTTTGGGCTCAGTGAAACACATCGTACAAGGCGCCTGACTTGGAACTGCCCATGAAGTATCAATGTGATGCCAACTGCTGCTCCAATTCCCGTTGCAGGGGAAGTACGATGCGCCAGAGCCATACGCCTAATACAGTAGTCTGCCCTCTTGGTAGTGCCGGCCGAAGTGGCCGTGCGGTTAAAGGCGCTGCAGTCTGGAACCGCAAGACCGCTACGGTCGCAGGTTCGAATCCTGCCTCGGGCATGGATGTTTGTGATGTCCTTAGGTTAGTTAGGTTTAACTAGTTCTAAGTTCTAGGGGACTAATGACCTCAGCAGTTGAGTCCCATAGTGCTCAGAGCCATTTGAACCATTTGAACCTCTTGATAGTACCACATGACCGTCTGGAGCCCGATCTTATTGCGACCGTACCTTCTCATGACACCAGCTGCCAGAAATCGTGTACAGTGTCTATATTCTGCCAATTCTTTCTGTAATATCGCGGAACGAACATGCGTCTTCAGTAGTCCTATAAGACTTTCTTATTCAAACGCAGTGATGTGTTTATAATGGTGTTTAAATGGCTCTGAGCACTATGGGACTTAACTTCTAAGGTCATCAGTCCCATAGAACTTAGAACTACTTAAACCTAACTAACCTAAGGACATCACACACATCCATGCCCGAGGCAGGATTCGAACCTGCGACCGTAGCGGTCACGCGGTTCCAGACTGTAGCGCCTAGAACCGCACGGCCACCCCGGCCGGCTATAATGGTGTCTTTGTCATTTCTTTTCCGACACTGACGATGTTGAGTATTTATGGAAAAAGTTCAAGGCAATCGTGAAATGCGTTTTAGACGGGTACGTGCCGAGTAAAACTGTGAGGGACGGGAAAAACCCACCGTGGTACAACAACAAAGTTAGGAAACTACTGCGAAGGCAAAGAGAGCTTCACTGCAAGTTTAAACGCAGCCAAAACCTCTCAGACAAACAGAAGCTAAACGATGTCAAAGTTAGCGTAAGGAGGACTATGCGTGAAGCGTTCAGTGAATTCGAAAGTAAAATTCTATTTACCGACTTGACAGAAAATCCTAGGAAGTTCTGGTCTTAAGTTAAATCAGTAAGTGGATCGAAACAGCATATCCAGACACTCTGGGATGATGATGGCATTGAAACAGACGATGACACGCGTAAAGCTGAAATACTAAACACCTTCTTCCAAACCTGTTTCACAGAGGAAGATCGCACTGCAGTTCCTTCTCTAAATACTCGCACGAACGAAAAAATGGCTGACATCGAAATAAGTGTCCAAGGAGTAGAAAAGCAACTGAAATCACTCAACAGAGGGAAGTCCACAGGACATGACGGGATACCAGTTCGATTCTACACAGAGTACGCGAAAGAACTTGCCCCCCTTCTAACAGCCGTGTACCGCAAGTCTCTAGAGGACCGGAAGGTTCCAAATGATTGGAAAAGAGCACAGGTAGTCCCAGTTTTCAAGAAGGGTCGTCGAGCAGATGCGCAAAACTATAGGCTTATATCTCTGACATCGATCTGTTGTAGAATTTTAGAACACGTTTTTTGCTCGCGTATCATGTCATTTCTGGAAACCCGGAATCTACTCTGTAGGAATCAACATGGATTCCGGAAACAGCGATCGTGTGAGACCCAACTCGCTTTATTTGTTCATGAGACCCAGAAAATATTAGATACAGGCTCCCAGGTAGATGCCATTTTCCTTGCCTTCCGGAAGGCGTTCGATACAGTTCCGCATTGTCGCCTGATAAACAAAGTAAGAGCCTACGGAATATCAGACCAGCTGTGTGGCTGGATTGAAGAGTTTTTAGCAAACAGAACACAGCATGTTGTTCTCAATGGAGAGACGTCTACAGACAAATTAACCTCTGGCGTGCCACAGGGGAGTGTTATGGGACCATTGCTTTTTGTGAAAAAATATGTATAAATGACCTAGTAGATAGTGTCGGAAGTTCCATGCGGCTTTTCGCGGATGATGCTGTAGTATACAGAGAAGTTGTAGCATTAGAAAATCGCAGCGAAATGCAGGAAGATCTGAATCGGGTAGGCACTTGGTGCAGGGAGTGGCAACTGACCCTTAACATAGGCAAATGTAACGTATCGCGAATACATAGAAAGAAGGATCCTTTATTGTATGATTATATGATAGCGGAACAAACACTGGTAGCAGTTACTTCTGTAAAATGTCTGGGAGTATGCGTACGGAACGATTTGAAGTGGAATGATCATACAAAATTAATTGTTGGCAAGGCAGGTGCCAGGTTGAGATTCATTGGGAGAGTCCTCAGAAAATGTAGTACATCAACAAAGGAGGTGGCATACAAAACACTCGTTCGACCTACACTTGAGAATTGCTCATCAGTGTGGGATCCGTACCAGGTCGGGTTGACAGAGGAGATAGAGAAGATCCAAAGAAGAGCAGCGCGATTCGTCACAGGGGTATTTGGTGAGCGTGATAGCATTACGGAGATGTTTAGCAAACTCAAGTGGCAGACTCTGCAAGAGAGACGCACCGCATCGCGGTGTAGTTTGCTGTCCAGGTTTCGAGAGAGTGCGTTTCTGGATGAGGTATCGAATATATTGCTTCCCCCTACTTGTACCTCCCAAGGAGATCACGAATGTAAATTAGAGAGAATCGAGCGCGCACGGAGGCTTTCCGGCAGTCGTTCTTCCCAAAAACCATACGCGACTGGAACATGAAAGGGAGGTAATGACAGTGGGACGTAAAGTGCCCTCCGCCACACACCGTTGGGTGGCTTGCGGAGTATAAATGTAGATTTATAAATAGGGAGACAGTTGGTGCTGATTGTGGATGGAGTTGTCCGATGATGTCCCAAATGTGTCGTACTGGAGACAAATGTGGTGCTCCAGCAGGCCAACGCCACATGTTGACACTCTGTAGAGGAAGTTAGGTTACAACGCGTTACGTGGGCGAACATTATCCAGTTGGAAAACACACCCTGGAATGTTGTTCATGAATGGCAGCAGAACCAGACTGGATACAAATTTGTCGTCAGGGTGTGTGGGAAAACCAGGTGAGTGCTCCTGGAGTCATACGAACTCGTACCGCAAACCATAACACAAGGCGTAGGTTCAGCGTGTTTAGCATGCAGACCTAGCCAACACACAGCCATCTCTGGCACGGAGGCAGAACAAGCTTTCATCAGAAAACACAACAGACCTCCGCCGTGCCTTCGAATGAACTCTCGCTTGACACCATTGAAGTTAGAAACGGCGGTGGTTTGGGCTCAGAGGAACGCACGGTACAGCGCGCCTGACTAGGAGCTGCCCATGAAGTAATCGATTTTTAACAGTTCATTGTGTCAATGCTGTGCCAACTGCTGCTCCAATTGCTGCTGCAGGGGCAGTACGATGCGTCAGAGCCATACGCCGAACACGTTAAATGGTTCAAATGGCTCTGAGCACTATGGGACTTAACCTCTGAGGTCATCAGTCCCCTAGAACTTAGAACTACTTAAACCGAACAAACCTAAGGACATCACACACATCCATGCCCGAGGCAAGATTCGAACCTGCGACCGTAGCGGTCGCGCGGTTCCAGACTGCAATTCCTAGAACCGAACACGATAGTCTGCCCTCTTGGTGGTCCCACATGGCCGTCTGGAGCCCGATCTTATTGCGAATGTGCCTTCTCACGACCAAGGCTGCCAGAAATCGTGTGCAGTGTCTACATTCTGCCAATTATTTTTGTAATATCGCGGAAGGAACTTGCGTCTTCAGTAGTCATATTATGATACCTTACTCAAACTCAGTGATGTGTTTATAATGGTGTCTTTGTCATCATAATGCCATTCTTGTATAACACCAACTCACCAGATCCAATCTGAAAGGTAGCTAACACTCACGACCCATACAACGTGTATTTAATGCAACTAACACCTCCCTTATGCTACTGTCGCGAAATATGAACAATCATCTTTGGTTGGTTGGTTGATTTGGTGGAAGAGACCAAACAGCGAGGTCATCGGTCTCATTGGATTAGGGAAGGATGGGGAAGGAAGTCGGCCGTGCCCTTTCAAAGGAACCATCCCAGTATTTGCCTGAAGTGATTTAGGGAAATCACGGAAAACCTAAATAAGGATGACCGGACACAGGATTGAACCGTCGTCCTCCCGAATGCGAGTCCAGTGTGCTATAACCACTGCGCCACCTCGCTCGGTGTTAATAATCATCTTTCAGACGTAGATATATGTCTACTAATTTTCGTTTATGTCGTTCAGCTCCTTCCTCGTGCTGTGATTTTTACTTTTTTTGCCACCAGTATAATAGCACAGGGTGTCACTCTTAAACCTTCCACATTTCATAGGCGGAGAAAAAACTGTAGTAGATATGATAATTTAATTGCATCATATGCTAGAGCACCGCAGTGAGTTTATTGGGTTGGTGCATAAGTTCGTAGCGTTTTTCCATAAGTTTAATAAACATAACAGAGACTTAGTCAACCATAATATATTCTTCTTCACTATCTACAAGTCAACAAACGCTGGTGTAACTTTGCGGTTCCGCGACTGTCGAAATCACATGGTACTGAGGCGAAAAGCTTGTCGAGCCATGTAGGGGGAGCATTTTCATCCACAAAGGAAGTTTCTTGAAGACTGTTCCGCAGAGAGCGGAAAATGGTGAAAATCTGGGTGTGTAAGATCAGGTGAATAAGGTGGGCGTGAAACGACCTCCAAACCCAACACCTCTATAGTGTTTTTGTCAGTCTAGTAGAATGCGAGTGGGCTTTGTCATGGAACAGCATCACTTCACGCAGTCTTACTGGTCGTTGTTCTTGGATTCCATCTGCAAGACTTCTCATTTGTTGACAATAAATGTAAGCCGTGACGGCTACACCTTGGGGAAGCTACTCGTGGTACACCACACTACCATAATATTGTCTTTTGTAGATGCACAGAGAGTTTTGTACGGGGAGTTGCTGCTTTGTTTGGACTCAGCCGTTCCTTTCGTTTCCTTATATCAGCATAAAGACACCATTTCGAGTCACTAGTAACGATACAGGGTAGAAATCGTCGGTGTTGTCCACACGTCAGTTGATGAGATCCACATATGGCCACCCATTGACTTCAGTGATTTTTGCTCAGAGCTTGCCGGACCCATACATCCGTTTTTTGAACCTTCCCCATTGCATGCAGGTGTCACACAGAGGTGGAATGATCACATTTAATCACATTTGCCAGTTCTCAAGAACGCTGACGTTGATCGTTGTGGTTTAATGCGTTTAAACGATCTTCAGCAAACCCCGAAGGTCTTCCAGAATTCGGAGGGTCACTAATAACGAAATGATGCTCGTTAAAACGAGAAAACCGTTTCTTGCTGTGCAAAGCAAGAAACTGAATACTTGAATACTTATTCGAGGTCTCTTCAGTGTAGATGCACCTCAGGTTCGAACTCTTATGGGAATCGGCGAAATGGGGCGAGTAATGAGGATACTGGGCAAGGTGCACTACATTTGTAGTGTGTGGATAAGTTGAGAAATTGCGTCTGACGGGAGGCGTATTAGAGTAGTCCATGCAGTTGCAATGAGATGAGCTTCTGAGTTTGTTTGGAAAATTTAGAGAGCTCTGAAAAGACACACATCCTGCGCCTGTCAGCACCACGTAACGACAGGGGTGCATAAGTTGTATACAAAATATTACAATATTGCAGCTTATTCATGCAGAAATATCGTGGGAAAAGGAGTTGTTACATCCATTAAGACAGAAAACTAGTTAAAAAACCTTGAGACAAGCACATTTTGTAGCGATCAGCACATACAAGTGTGTGCCTGTGAATTCATTTTGAAAAATAGTTCACATTTAATTGTAACTGTATATAGAACCCCACTGGGAAATTTTGAACTATTTATGAGTAATCTGGATTCCTTGCTGTACTATATGTCAGACAGCAGCAAGTTATTAACAGCCTGTGCTGACTTCAGTGTAGATTTTCTAAAGGATTCTGATAAGAAAAGTGATCCGGTACCTTTATTTGGATCCAAAAATTTGGTTTCAGTAATTAACTTTCCAACACGTGTAGATAAAGACAGTCAGACCCAAACTGATAATATTTCCTTTGATGAAGCTCAAAGTAAGAAAATAACTGTTTTCCCAGTAACAAATGCTCTCTCTGATCATGATGCACAGTTAGTTAGGATAAATAACATATCGCCTTACAGTATGGATACTCCTCAGTGGAAATCAGTTAGAATAATTAATGACTGCAAGACAAATGTTTTTAAGAACAGTTACAGGAGATGGCCTGGGATGTAACTTATAATGAACCAAATGTTAACATAAAATATAATCTGTTCCATGATAAATAATATCATCATTTTAAAATAGCTTTCCGCATAAGGTAATCAGGAAGGACAATTAACGGGCATGTAAAAAGCCATGAGTCACTAGAGGGAGTAAAGTATCTTTTGAAAGGAAAAGGGGAATATACCTTTCGGCAAGAACAAGTAGGGATACTGCAGTAGTTGCACACTACAAAAATTACTCAAAATTAATAAGAAAAGTTATCAAAGAATCAAGGAACATGCACATAATGTCAGAAATCAATACTTCTCATAAAAGACATAAGGCTATTTGGAATGTGGTGAAACAAGAGACAGGACAATCCGTCAAAGACCAAGAAAACGTCACTATTGAACTGAATGGAAGAGCTATAAATGATAAGTCACAGATAGCAAACCTGTATCAAACCATAGTAGAAAGCATAGGGACAAACACTTCAAGAGCAAAATCACTGCAGTATGTTGAAAACGTAACTTTCATAAAATTCAGTCATAGAATGTATCACCAACTTCTTTTTCTCAAATTAAGAAAATTATACATACTCTCAAAAACACAAAGCTCATCTGGTTTTGATGGTTTTTCCAATAGAGTACTAAAAATCTGTTCCCATGTACAAAGCCCAGACTTATCTGAAACATCACTAACTCAAGGCATTTTTCCAGACTGAAATATGCAGTTTTTAAGCTTCTATTTAAGAGAGATGATGAGAAAGATGTCAATAACTACCGACCTGTTTCACTGCTGACGTCATTCTCCAAAATGTTTGAGAATATGTTGTATTCTAGAATACTATCTCACCTCAGCAATAATAATATCGGCACCAAATTACAATTTCGACTACAGAAGGGTTGCACTATTTAGAATGTCATTTATATGTTCACTCACCAACTATACAAGCATTAAATACTAAAATAACGCCGGTTAGTATTTTCTGCAACCTCTGTAAGGCATCTGACTGTGTGAATCACAGCATTATTCTAGTTAAATTGACGTTTTATGGGATTGATGGTATAGCCAACCAATGGATAATGTCATAGCTAACCAAAAGAATGCAGAAAGTTGTAATTAATGATTCAAGCAATATTCTCCAGGCACATAATTCTGACTAGGGAGAAATCACATATGGGGTTCCCCAAAGTTCAGTCTTAGGTCCACTATCGTTCCTCACATATGCAAACGACCTTCCATCCAGTATCCAACAAGCAGAACTAGTTTCTTTTTCAGACAGTACTTAGATTGTAATTAGTCCAAACACATATACTGAAACGGAAGAAATGGTAAACAAATTTCTTAAAAGTATCATTGATTGGTTTTCTGCAAATGGGCTCACCCTCAGCTTTAAAAAGGCACAACATATTCAGTTCTGCATATCTAGAAGTACTACACCAATGATAAGTATAACACATGGTGAGGAAACAATAGGTGGGATGGAAACTTAAAAATTCTTAGAGATCCATATTGATGACGACTTATATTGGAAAAATCACATTTTGGAACTCCAAAAACGACTTAGTTCAGCCACATTTGCACTCAGAATTATTGCAAATCTTAGGGAGAGGCAAATAAGTAAGTTGACATATTTTGCATATTTTCTTCAATAATGCCATATGGACTAACGTTCTGTGGTAACTCATCTTTATAAAAGAAAGTTTTCATTGTGAGAATGACATGTGACGCTCACCCACAATCATCTTGTAAACATCTGGTTAAGGGGTCGGGTATTCTGACTGCTGCTTGACAGTATATTTATTTCCTCATGAAGTTTTTTGTAAATAATCCACTACAGTTCAAAATGGACAATGACATACGTAATTACAACAACACAAGGAAAAATGGCATTCATTAGATCAAATTATGGCTGTCTCTGGCCCAAAGGAGGAGCACAAAGCTGCAACAAATTTTTTTTATCATTTACCCAGTGATACAAAACGTCTGACAGACAGCAAAGTGAAATTTCTGTTGAAACTTTGCCTTTCGCGGGGAAGCGCTCTACCAACTGAGCTACCGAAGCACGACTCACGCCCGGTACTCACAGCTTTACTTCTGCCAGTACCTCGTCTCCTACCTTCCAAACTTTACAGAAGCTCTCCTGCGCAGGAGCACTCGCCCGCGAAAGGCAAAGGTCCCGAGTTCGAGTCTCGGTCGGGCACACAGTTTCAATCTGCCAGGAAGTTTCATATCAGCGCACACTCCGCTGCAGAGTGAAAATCTCATTCTGAAATTTCTGTTACTTTAATGTGTAAAAGGTGGTAGAGCAGGAACAACTAACTCAAATCTTTATGTCTTTTTTCTTTTTGAGAAAAATCTTTTAAATGTACAGAATGTAACCATATGTACAAATTAATTTGCGATGGGAATGTCAAATGACTCGTTCCACATCATTACGATTTATTGTGCAAAATGATCCGTGGGACATGTAACTAACAAACTAATAAACAGAGTCCGGATGGTTCAGTGGTCAGAGAATCTGCCTAGTAGCCAGGAGACCCAGGTTTGAATCTTTGTCCAGCACAAATTTTCAACTTCCTCCATTGACTTCAATCACCTCTCGCTCACAGCCAAGGTCTGTAATTCCTTTGTTTCGTAATCAAATAAATCGTTGAGATGCTCTCGTATATAGTGTCATACATCTTGCTTATCAGAGGGAAGAGTATTATCATGGCTGACTCTCACTAGGCTATCAGTAGTTCTAATGGAATGTTGTCTACTCCTGGGGCCTTTTTTCGCCTTAGATCTTTCAGTGCTCTGTCAAATTCTCCACGCAGTATCATATCTCCCATTCAGGTAAGGAACACGACAATGTTTACACGCTTAAATAAAGTATTGACACTTACCAGATTAGCAACGACTTTTGAAGTGCGTTTGAGCTCTGTAACATATTCAGGATCTTTATTTGTCTTGGGATTTGTCGTTCTCCGCGTCGTCCTCAGACTCGTACAAATCGTCCCTGAACCATCTTTCCGGCACAAAGACCCTCTCGTTAATAATACCGTCAGCCACGGTTTTAGCACTTGCCAATATTCACATACACCAATCCTGGCAAAGTAGTCATTACAAGGAATATGAAACTACACAGGGTGGTCCATTGATCGTTACCGGGCCAAATATCTAACGAAATAAGCGTCAAACGAAAAAACTACAAAGAACGAAACTCGTCTAGCTTAAAGGGGAAAACCAGATGGCGCTATGGTTGGCCTGCTAGATGGCGCTGCCATAGGTCAAACGGATATCAACTGCGGTTTTTTAAATAGGAACCCCCATTTTTATTCCATATTCGTGTAGTACGTAAAGAAATATGAAAGTTTTAGTTGGACCACTTTTTTCGCTTTGTGATAGATGGCACTGTAACAGTCACAAACGTATAAGTACGTGGTATCACGTAATATTCCTTCAGTGCGGTCGGTATTTGCTTCGTGATACATTACCCGTGTTAAAATGGACCGTTTGCCAATTGCAGAAAAGGTCGATATCGTGTTCATGTATGGCAATTGTGATCAAAATGTCCAACGGGCGTGTGCTATGTATGCTGCTCGGTATCCTGGACGACATCATCCAAGTGTCCGGACCGTTCGCCGGATAGTTACGTTATTTAAGGAAACAGGATGTGTTCAGCCACATGTGAAACGTCAACCACGACCTGCAACAAATGACGATGCCTAAGTAGGTGTTTTAGCTGCTGTCGCGGCTAGTCCGCACATCAGTACCAGACAAACTGCGCGAGAATCGGGAGTCTCAAAAACGTCGCTGTTGAGAATGCTATATCAACATCGATTGCACTTTCACCATATTTCTATGCACCAGGAATTGCATGGCGACGACTTTGAACGTCGTGTACAGTTCTGCCACTGGACACAAGAGAAATGACGGGACGATGACAGATTTTTTTGCACGCTTTCTATTTAGCGACGAAGCGTCCTTCACCAACAGCAGTAACGTAAACCGGCATAATGTGCACTATTGGCCAGCGGAAAATCCACGATGGCTGCGACAAGTGGAACATCAGCGACCTCGTCGGGTTAATGTATGGTGCTGCATTATTGGAGTAAGGATAATTGGCCCCCATTTTATCGATGGCAATCTAAATGGTGCAATGTATGCTGATTTCCTACGTAAAGTTTTACGGATGTTACTACAAGATGTTTCACTGCATGACAGTATGGCTATGTACTTCCAACATGATGGATGTCCGGTACATATCTCGCGTGCGGTTGAAGCGGTATTGAATAGCATATTTCATGACAGGTGGATAGGTCGTCGAAGCACCATACCATGGGCCGCACGTTCACCGGATCTGATGTCCCCGGATTTCTTTCTGTAGGGAAAGTTTAAGGATATTTGCTATCGTGATCCACCGACAAAGCCTGACAACATGCGTCAGCGCATTGTCAATTCATGTGCGAACATCACGGAGGGCGAACTACTCGCTGTTGAGAGAAATGTCGTTACACGTACATGTATCACATTGGAACAACCGAAATAAAATGTTCAAACGTACCTGGTTCTGTATTTTAATTTAAAAAACCTACCTCTTACCAACTGTTCGTCTAAAATTGTGAGCCATTTGTTTTATGACTATTACAGCGCCATCTATCAGAAAGCGAAAAAAGTGGTCCAACTAAAACATTCATATTTCTTTACGTACTACACGAAAGTGTAATAAAAAATGGGGGTTCCTATTTTTAAAAAAACTCAGTTGACATCCGTCTGAGCTATGGCAGCGCCATCTAGCGGGCCAAACCATCTGGTTTCCCCCTTCAAGCTAGACAAGTTTCGTTCTTTGTAGTTTTTTCGTTTGACGCTTATTTCGTGAGATACTTTGCTCGGTCACTATCAATGGAAGACCCTGTAGATAGATACGCCATTTCTCGGTTGATCGTGGAGCTATCAGCTAATACAAATAAAGCATATCGTTTACCATTTTTATATCCAATAACTCGATTTCTCATTGACTGATCCTTTCCACATATACAGCCAAGGTTCTAAATTTATTATAAATTATAAATTGCGTTACGTGATTGGGAAGATGCCCCCTGGTTGCTCCTCTCCCCTCCCATCCCCACCCCCTGCCACATCTTCACCGTTGTGTCCCCCCTACCCTCCATCTCTACACCCTACATCTCCTTTCCCAAGGTGGCTTCCATCAACTCCCCCTCCAAGATGATGCCCTCTCTCCCTCCATTTATCCCTCCTATAAACTCTGATCCTCACCTCCCCCTCCTTTCCTCTATCCTTTCCCTGGGCTCCCTCTTCCCCCCTTCTGTCCTGTTTTCTCCCCACTAAACCTCTCCCTACCTCCCTTCTCGCCCCCCCCCCCCCCACCCTGAGTCCTTTTGTATTCCCCTCCTCTGCCTACCCCACTCCCTGTCGCGTCTGCTTAGCGTCCCCCACCCCTCTTATGGGTCCTCATCCTCCATCAGCTCCTTTCCCGGCTCCCCCCCCTTTTTTATTTTCCCTTCATCTGTCCAGTTTCCCCCCACCTGCTCTCAGCTGTGGTATGTCACATTTGCCAACTTTTTAGTGCGGTGTTCCAGTGACTGTTCAGTGTTGTTCGTCTTTCTCGTGTTGCGAACAGGTACCATGCTGTCGCTGGGTGTGAATTTTATGTTTTTTGCGAACAGAAACCGGACTGTCACCGTGTTTTCTTTAATTGTCTGTCTATTGTTTTACCTGTCTGCTTTGTATGTATTTTCTTAGCGTCATTATCCCTCTGTTTTTTGTTTTAAGTTCCACGATTTCTTTTCGCCATGTTACTCTTTAAGTCTCCGATTTTATCGCCTGTTTTTATTATTTATTCTCTTCATCTTTCTAACAAAGTCTGTAGGCTGAAGAGCGGCATACTAAGCTGCTGCCAGCCCGCCCCCTTCGGGGGGAACTGAAATTCAATAAAGGAAAAAAAAATGGGAAGATGAGGCGTGGCATTGTAGTTGGATGTTCGCTTGCAGTGATGTATTTTCGAACACTGGTCTAGTCCTGAATCCAGTGAACAGTGACTACCATAACTTGTAAGATGTGCAGGTCTGGCCCTTCCTGGCGGCGGCGGTAGATGGTTCCTGATGCTGCGTTGAGGCACAGTGTTCATACTGTCGAACTGTCTGAGAGTAGCCATGCATCTGCCTATATCCTCGTTTGACGAATGAACGGCCACCTGGGAATTGTTTAGGTGACGTAAGACGGAAGCGTAACGTAGTCTACATCTAAATCCATACTCCGCAAGCCACCTGGCGGCGTGGGCGTAGGGTACCTTGAGTACCTCCATCGGTTCTCCCTTCTATTCCAGTCTCGTATTGTTCGTGGAAAGGAGGATTGTTGGTATACCTCTGTGTGGTCTCTAATCTCTCTGATCTTGTCCTCATTGTCTCTTCGCGAGATATACGTAGGAGGGAGCAATATACTGCTTGACCCCTCGGTGAAGGTATGTTCTCGAAACTTCAACAAAAGCCCGTACCGAGCTACCGATCGTCTCTCCTGCAGAGTCTTCCACTGTAGTTTATCTAACATCTCCGTAACGCTTTCGCGATTGCTAAATGATCCCGTAACGAAGCGCGCTGCTCTCCGTTGGATCTTCTCAAAGTCTTCTATCAACCCCATCTGGTACGGAACCCACACTGGTGAGCAGTATTCAAGCAGTGGGCGAACAAGCGTACTGTAACCTACGTCCTTTGTTTTCGGATTGTATTTCCTTAGGATTCTTCGAATGAATCTCAGTCTGGCATCTGCTTTACCGACGATCAACTTTATATGATCATTCCATTTTAAATCACTCCTAATGCGTATTCCCAGATAATTTATGGAATTAACTGCTTCCAGTTGCTGACCTGCTATATTGTAGCTAAATGATAAGGGATCTCTCTTTCTGTGTATCTACACTCCTGGAAATTGAAATAAGAACACCGTGAATTCATTGTCCCAGGAAGGGGAAACTTTATTGACACATTCCTGGGGTCAGATACATCACATGATCACACTGACAGAACCACAGGCACATAGACACAGGCAACAGAGCATGCACAATGTCGGCACTAGTACAGTGTATATCCACCTTTCGCAGCAATGCAGGCTGCTATTCTCCCATGGAGACGATCGTAGAGATGCTGGATGTAGTCCTATGGAACGGCTTGCCATGCCATTTCCACCTGGCGCCTCAGTTGGACCAGCGTTCGTGATGGACGTGCAGACCGCGTGAGACGACGCTTCATCCAGTCCCAAACATGCTCAATGGGGGACAGATCCGGAGATCTTGCTGGCCAGGGTAGTTGACTTACACCTTCTAGAGCACGTTGGGTGGCACGGGATACATGTGGACGTGCATTGTCCTGTTGGAACAGCAAGTTCCCTTGCCGGTCTAGGAATGGTAGAACGATGGGTTCGATGACGGTTTGGATGTACCGTGCACTATTCAGTGTCCCCTCGACGATCACCAGTGGTGTACGGCCAGTGTAGGAGATCGCTCCCCACACCATGATGCCGGGTGTTGGCCCTGTGTGCCTCGGTCGTATGCAGTCCTGATTGTGGCGCTCACCTGCACGGCGCCAAACACGCATACGACCATCATTGGCACCAAGGCAGAAGCGACTCTCATCGCTGAAGACGACACGTCTCCATTCGTCCCTCCATTCACGCCTGTCGCGACACCACTGGAGGCGGGCTGCACGATGTTGGGGCGTGAGCGGAAGACGGCCTAACGGTGTGCGGGACCGTAGCCCAGCTTCATGGAGACGGTTGCGAATGGTCCTCGCCGATACCCCAGGAGCAACAGTGTCCCTAATTTGCTGGGAAGTGGCGGTGCGGTCCCATACGGCACTGCGTAGGATCCTACGGTCTTGGCGTGCATCCGTGCGTCGCTGCGGTCCGGTCCCAGGTCGACGGGCACGTGCACCGTCCGCCGACCACTGGCGACAACATCGATGTACTGTGGAGACCTCACGCCCCACGTGTTGAGCAATTCGGCGGTACGTCCACCCGACCTCCCGCATGCCCACTATACGCCCTCGCTCAAAGTCCGTCAACTGCACATACGGTTCACGTCCACGCTGTCGCGGCATGCTACCAGTGTTAAAGACTGCGATGGAGCTCCGTATGCCACGGCAAACTGGCTGACACTGACGGCGGCGGTGCACAAATGCTGCCCAGCTAGCGCCATTCGACGGCCAACACCGCGGTTCCTGGTGTGTCCGCTGTGCCGTGCGTGTGATCATTGCTTGTACAGCCCTCTCGCAGTGTCCGGAGCAAGTATGGTGGGTCTGACACACCGGTGTCAATGTGTTCTTTTTTCCATTTCCAGGAGTGTATTACGTGTGCCTTCCGAGTTGTCTAAGCATATTGTTCCACTGTGCACCCTGGCCTTGACGTGTGGTGCCCGCTCTGTGTGTGGCTGTGCCTTGTATCGTCAGGGCACACGGTACACATCAGAATGTGGAAGAATTTGATAAACAGAACAGTCTAAATCATGTCATATCATCTGCTAGAACAGCTAATAAAACGTGACCTAATCTAGTTTTTTCATCAAGCAATGAAACATATCAGTGACAGCTTCTGTAACAAAATGTAGTGTTGACGGCCGTATCATTGAGGGACCATTCCGCAATTGCTCAACACTCCGCTTTTAACGGAACAAAATCGACAGATGTAAAGGTAATTTCCGGAATACCCCAAAGAAGCTCGACAGAATCACTAATGTTTACAGTTAATGTAAATGATATAATACAAAACATCAGAAGCTCTTTAAATCTGTTCACAGATGATACGATTTTTTACAAGAAAGTAGTGACGCCAGAAGACAGTATAGATTTGTAGAATGACCTGCAGAGGGTTGAGGAATGGTGGAGGCTGCGACAGTTGACCCTGAACGTAAATAAATATAACATACCGCTCGTATATAGGGAAAGAAATTCATTACTGTACATTTACACTGTTGCTAACAAATTAATGGAAACAGTATCTACCGTAAAATGTCTAGTAGTAACTATCCAGACCGACCTTAAGTTGAATGACCACGTCAAGCAAATAGCAGTAAAAGCAGATGCCAGACAGAGATACATAGGAAGATCCTTAATGAAATGTAACTCATCCGCCAAGGAAGTGAGTTACAAGGCACATGCTCGACCGATTTTTGAGTATTGTTCATCAGTATGGGATTTTTACTTGCTACGACTGCTAGAAGAGAAGACACGGGATCGTTTAGTCGTCGCGACAGCGTTACAGAGATGGTCAACGAACTGCATTGGCAGACGTTACGAAAGAGGCGTTGTGCGTCACACAGAGGTTTGTTCTTGGAAATTCGAGAGAGCACTTACTAGAAAGAGTCGGGAAACATATTAATTCCTCCCACATACATGCCGTGAAATGACCACGACGAGAAAATTCGAGAAATTAGAACTAATGCAGAGGTTTACCGACAATCATTCGTCCCACGCGCCATCCGCAGCTGGAACAGGGAAGGGGAAATCAGTTAGCGGTGACCGAGACGTGTAATCAGAGGCACCAAATACCATCACGCCGGGTGATACGCCAGTATGGCGATGACGAATACACTCTTCCAATGTGCGTTCACCGCGATGTCCCCAAGCACGGATGCGACCGTCATGATGCTGTTGACAACACCTGGATCTGAAAAAATGACGTTTTGTCATTCGTGCACCCAGGTTCGTGTTGAGTACACCATCGCAGCGCTCCTGTCTGTGACGCAGCGTCAAGGGTAACCGCAGCCGTAGTCTCTGAGCTGATAGTCCATGCTGCTGCAAACGTCGTCGAACTGTTCGTGGAGATAGTTGTTGTCTTGCAAACGTCCCCTTCTGCTGACTAAGGGATCGAGACGTGGCTGCACGATCCGTTACAGTCATGCGGATAAGATGCCTGTCATCTCGACTGCTAGTGATACGAGGCCGTTGGGATCCAGCACGGCGTTCCGTATTACCCTCCTGAACCCACCGATTCCACATTCTGCTAACAGTCATTGGATGTCGACCAACGAGAGCAGGAATGTCACAATACGATAAACCGCAATCGTGATAGGCTACAATCCGACCTTTATCAAAGTCGGAAATGTGATGGTACGCATTTCTCCTACTTACAGGAGGCATCACAACAACGTTTCACCAGGCAATGCCAGTCAAATGCTGTTTGTGTATGAGAAATCGGTTGGAAACTTTCCTCATGTCAGCACGTTGTAGGTGTCGCCTCCGGCGCCAACCTTGTGTGAATGCTCTGAAAAGCTAATCATTTGCATATCACACCATTTTCTTCCTGCCGGTTAAATTTCGCGCCTGTAGCAAATCTTGGTGTAGCAATTTTAATGCCCAGTAGTGTATTATGTGATCAAATTAAATTATAACTTAAAAAAAACGACATAAATGTTGTCTCCTGATTTTCTACGCGTCCTCGAGACGAGAATGAGAGGCAAATTAGGTAAAATCGTTCCGTCTACTCAACAGTAAGATTGGTTATTTTTAACGAAACGCCTTTCAAAATTCAATACCTACTACTCTACAACTTTGTATGGCAATCAGTGAACGGTTTTTCTGTAAATAGCAAATCAGATGATTCAAACATAGCTTACATATTAGAAAAAGACCTACAGGATTCAGAAAGAAAGGATCCATGAACTTCACTCCCAGAACAACCAGTACCATCGCCAGCCATCAACAAGCCAGCCAGGAGTTCCAAAGAGACTAATTTCTACATTATAATATAAAAAACTTTGTGTTTACTAAAGAAATTTAAAGCAATTTTAGAACAATAATGTTACTCCAAGCAAAATTCACCAGATATCATCATTACTTCAAGTTCATGGGATGAAACCAATACTAATGGCGAGAAATATACGAAAGCAAAGACCGATTTTGAAAAGACTTTTTCAGCTAATAAATAACAATGTTTTTGGCGAAACAGTGCAGCATGTGTGAAAAATGAGCGATGTTGGCATGGTAAATACGGAGCTACTTCCGTAATTGCCTAGACCAGTGTCGTGTTGTTGTAAAGATATTGATAACATTTTTATAAACTGTGTTTAGATTAAAACAGTTAATATGTACTCAGTATTTAATCGACTATCTGATCATGACGAACAAGTAATGACAATAAATAATACGCCTTACACCCCAACGGCAGGTTCATACAAAGCAGTGAGGCTTATTAATGACAACAGAATACTGTATTTTAAGAGTAGAAAATCCCCACAAAAAGGCAAGTAAGCCACAGACTTTTCCAGAGAGGTTGAACTGTAAAGTTGTTAAATCTCGTCATAACAATGGCGACAAAAAAGACTTAAACAATCATCATCCAATTTCGTTACTGATATCTTTTTCCGAAATATTGCAAAAAGTTATGTATTCGAAAGCAGTCTCACATTTAAGTAAAAACTACTTACTTAGCATCTCTCAGTTAGGATTCCCGAATGGTTATTCAGCTGAAAATGGTGTTTACACGTTCGTCTACCAAATATTTCAAGTCTTGAATCATAAAATACCTCTAGTTGGAATTTTGTGATCATTCCACGGCACTTAGAGAAACCTAAGTTTAACGGAACTGATGGCTTTTAAAACAACAGGTTTGAATAATACTTAACAAACAGAACGTGAAAAGTTTTGCTCATTAATTCAGGCAATATTGAAAAGGTAGAAATTTTAGAGACTAGGGAGAAGTCACAAAGGAAATCCCATAGTGTTCAGTTTTGGGTCCACTCCTACAGAAGTGAAAGACGTTCCCCTTAATATTCAACAACCAGAACCGGTACTTTTTGGAGATGATTCTAAAGTTGTAATAAACCCCACTAGATAAAAACCAACAGATCAGATTGTTATCGATGTCTTCTCTGAAGATGTACTATCCCTAAGTTTTTAGAAAACACCCCATACTCAATTATATACAACAAATAGTCACAAGAACAACTGATGTAGCACATGAACAGGTTAGAATAATTCAAGTTTTTGGATGTACATATGAATTAAAGTTTGAACTGCAAGAAGCGTCTTTCTAATCTTCTCAACCGATTAAGTTCAGCTACTTTTACTCTTCACATAAATGTTAGTCTTGGAAACAAACATATGTACCTCCTGCCATATTTTGTATATTTTCATTCCGTAATGTCTTATGGAATAATTTTCTGGGTTAACTGATTACTCAGAAAGAAAGTACTGACTACAGAACAGCGAACAATAAGAATATTATGTGGTGTTCGTTCGTGGTCGTCACATAGGTACCTCTTCAAGGAGTTATTAATTTTAATTGTATCATCACAGTGCATATTTTTGCTAGTGAAATTCGTCTTAAGTAATCCATCACAATTTCAGCAGAATAGTGATATCCATATCGACAACAATAGAGGAAAAATTGGGTTTATTACCAATTATGAAAGCAGGAGTGGTCCAGAAATGGGTTCAATATGCAGCAAGAAAAATTTCTGATCCTTTGCCCAATCACAAAAAAATGTCGGACAGGTTGCAAGGTAAGTTTTAAATCTAACGTAAAATCATTTCTTCTGGACAACTTCGTCGGTTCCACGGACGAATTTCTGTTTAAAAAATGGTAGGCTATAAAAACACAAAAATAAAAATAACAAGTGTTCTGATATGAATAGGAATACAGAATAATGTAACCATTAATGTCAGGGCTAATCATGCATATCTCTAAACTGGCCCATACCAACACATTCTGATAAAAGATTTGTTCAAATGATGTGTGGAACTATTTGAAGTGTATATTACAAAATTCATGGGACTGAGAGCAAAACTGTACACTGCTGAAACAGAATACTTAAGCGAGGGGTCATTTTCGAGAAGATGTTGTCGGCCATCAATTGTATGCTCAAATGGCGGTGGTTTAAAATTTATTTATCAGTAAAATAATGGTTGTGGATGAAAACGAAATTTAAGGTCTTGTTTGTGAACATAATGTTTTGAAACTGTAACCTACTTTTTTTGCAGATAGGGACACTGTGTAAACTGAAACTGTAACCTACATGTGATGATATTTTTATCCAGTGAAATTTTAATGTGTGTGGATGTTAATGTAATATGCACTGAAGTTTTAATATATCTCTATATTAATGTAATACTCTGAAACTGCAACCTACATTTTGTAGATGTACAAAAGATCTAAAGGTAATAGTGTAGATGTAGAAGAGATGCAACTGATGATTTATGAAAATATACCGAAAAAAACAAATTTGCAATATGAAATCTTCCTGTCTCCTCTATATCTCTTTTGTTACGCAACAGCCGTCTCCTCTATATCTCTTTTGTTACGCAACCTTCCCTTTTACAATAGCCTATGAAACCTTTCTTTAGGATTTCTACCTCTTGCTTAATAACAAACCAAATTTTCCCTTTGAAATTAATTCTATTTCTCAATCTTCGCATACAAATTTAAATACTGCTTATTAAAAGTGATTTTCTGATTATTTCGACGAAACATAGAATGTGTCGTCGTCGTAGCCCTCAGTCGTTATCTGCAATAACCCAAAACTGTTCCTTACCTTTTTTACTGTTACTGGATCGCCATCTGACTGCTACATCGAACTGCGACATGAATATACTTACTCTGTTTTACTACACTCTATTAGCTGCTGGTGTGCTGTCATAATAAGTGGCTGTATTTATTACCAAAGCTGAAGTTATTCTTTAATAGCAAAGCTGACGTTATTCTTTAATTAATTTGACTGACGTTATGTAATTCATAGTTAAACTTTTTCTTGACAACAATAAAATTTTGCGAACTTTCACAACGATGGTTTTTGAGATGGATTATAATCAGTAATGCAATATTGCTGGCAAAAATTAATTATATTGTGAATGAAATGATTTTACAAACGTTCAAATGGGACTTACTTTTTACAATAATCTTACAACTAGCAATGCGCAAACATACCTTCAGTAGTCTTGAGTTTCTCAAAAAATTAATTCAATAATATTAGTTCCTCTTATGATAATAGTTAGCTAATCTCCTGTAAACCATAGCTAGTGGCTGGCAGGCACACCGCTCCTCTCAACCTCTCGCTTCAGACCTGCTACCGACTCGCTTCACATCTCGCTTACTACTGACTTCCTACGAACGCTAAAGTGCGGTCTCTCCTGCCAACAATGCTTTCTGGTGCAGGCAATCCCTGCTACCATTACAAAATGTATCAATGCGCGGTCTTTCCCGCTCTTTTCTTAAAATGTATCAATTCGCTGTCTCTCCCGCCCTTTTTAAAATTATATCAATGTGCGGTCTCTCTCGTCAACAATACTTTGGCGCAGACATTTCCTGCTACCACAATATTTCCAACATGACAAATATTAATTATTCTTACTTAATCCTATTAATAAAATGTAAACATCTTTCATAAATTGTGGTTTGACAATAGAAAATAGAAATATACACGTCTTACAAATATACTGACTTACATATATCTGGTTTTTCTTATGATCTATACGTATCAAGCACATTTGAGTGTGTATATGTGCACATCGCTACATGCAGCAAGTGAAGTATACGCATGATGACCAGTTCCTTCAGACTTTCACAATTACTTAGTAAGAACCTTTATCAAAAGGAGAAGTGAGGGGGAGGAGGGGAGAGAGAAGAAGTGTAGGGAGATGGCAGCGTGTTAGGGGAATGGAAAAAGAGTGTAGCTTAGGGGATGGAGGACGGCGGCAGTGGAGTGTAAGGAGTATGGGGTAAATGGAAGGGGTGTTGCCAGATTCAGAGAGGGTATAACAATATTTGTTCATGGTTCGTTTAAATTTTTATAAATTTTTTTACTTTAAAAATCTTCGCAAATTGGACTATATACTTTCTGTATATGTAAAGTAATGTGTACTGTACTGGAGATTGAATTCTTTGCATTGATGTGAGTAATCTAAGTAAAATACTATGTAAATTGTTTATTATGTTAAATAATTTTCTGATTACCTTTCGTATTTAAAAATGTGTGCGTATAAATTGTTCATGTTAATGTAAATTTGACAGTTTAAGAAACGGTTGTTCTTAGCAACAATATAAGAAATAGGTGTTATGTCAAAGCCACTGTGCTTTTGTTTAGAAGGAAAGTGGTTCTGGGGAGTGGTAAAGGTGGCAAGGGCGAATTGGCGCGCTACCTAGAACAAGCACGGAAAGTAGGACACACAATCTGTAGGCAACAATCATTAAGGTAACACCTCTGTGGAGCAGGAGAAGCTTTGCCTGCAATTTCGCACAAAATGCCTCGGATGGAGACTGCAAACAGCTTACGGCAATGCTGCGAGTTGTTGGGATACTGTACATGGAACTGAACTACGCCAAGAAGAGAAATTAAGCCCATACAGCAAGATACTTGCAGGCCGTAGTGCGGGTAGTGTAGCCGCCATAATTGTTCACCACACCCAAGCCTACGGCCACCATATAAGACTTTTTTATAGTAAATTTATTTTTGTACAGCGTGAACCATGAATTTAAACTGTGTTTTAACAATCATTCTTGAAATTTAAAGAAATTGGTTCACGCTGTTATTTCATCCTAATCAAACACCTTTATAGGGTTGCTTCCTGGTGTCTGATGAATCCGAGTATCCTCTTTTACAGACTTATGAAGTGCCAAGTTAATATAAAGAGGCACCATTTCAATTGTTTTTGTGTTTTCTTAACTATTGCAAAGTGTTATAGTAAAAGTTTGCTTACATAAAATTCAGTCAGAGTGTAACCAATTTAACAGATTCTGGTAAATGACTATACAGAGTTAGTTCAAAGAATAATAGATTTTGAAAGTAGATTCAAGTAACAAAGAGGTTTTCGTGAAGTGAAATGATCAATATAGAAAATGTGTGCTTTAGTATCTAAGTCTTTTAGTATTTACGTTTGTTTATTAAAGAAAATGATTTTCTATATGTCACCCCTGGACAAATTTTTTTTATCTTCCCTGAAGTTATATACTGGGCTTTTACTCTTTTTTAAAACGTAATGTATAAGGGTGTATTAGTCAAAAAGAAATTCCAATATCTGCATTAACATTGTTTACGTGGAGTAATGTTAACTTTAAGAAACAAATTAAATAGTAGGAAGATAGTAAGGAATAACTTATACTTTTGCTTTTACAATACTTCACTGTTTCATTGCCTGGATAGGCTGGCGACTATTAGTACATGTTTTAAACTTCTAAATGAACTTGGAACTGAGTTGTCCCAGCTTCAGTATAATATTATTCATACAGCGTTTCTTTGTAACAGCTGGGTAAAAATCTTAGGAAGAGAACTGAATAGTCTGATTTACTTATCCATTAATCACATCATACGGTCTAATTCTGTAAAAACGGTAACTCTATTGGTAAACTTACCCTGTTAAAAGGACTATCCTCCCACAATGTACTTTATTTGGAAATTAAAATAAATTTTAGTGAGAAGATTATAAGTGGCTTTTCCCATAACAGGACTATTTGTTCTGTTGGGGTATAGTATACGTGGCAATATAGAGAAAGGTTCTCCCGTTATTTAGGTAAAAGCATACTAAATTACAATAGTAGTGGTAGAGTTATAAGGGGAGGAGGAGAAGGCACAGCGTAAGAAGGAGAGGTGGGGTATGATGATGTGATGTGTTTGCCGTCGTTCCTGCATATATATCCTCCAAGGCTCTACTCACATAGAGGTTGTCTACAGTTGCTATTGTATTCCTACTTTTGCGCCAACATACTGCATAACCCTCTAATTTCTTGCAGTTTCCAACTCTTTTAGAAGCATAAAATACGTCTGCGGAGAATATTCGTTACAATGTGTACTTATACAACTACACTATTGGCCTTTAAAATTGCTACACCATGAAGATGACGTGCTACAGAAGCGAAATTTAACCGACAGGAAGAAGATGCTGTGATATGCAAATGATTAGCTTTTCAGAGCATTCACACAAGGTTGGCGCCGGTGGCAACACCTACAACGTGCTGACATGAGGAAAGTGTCCAGCCGATTTCTCATACACAAACAGCAGTTGACCGGCGTTGCCTGGTGAAACGTTGTTGTGATGCCTCGTGTAAGGAGGAGAAATGCGTACCATCACGTTTCCGACTTTGATAAAGGTCGGATTGCAGCCTATCGCGATTGCGGTTTATCGTATCGCGACATTCCTGCTCGCGTTGGTCGAGATCCAATGACTGTTAGCAGAATATGGAATCGGAGGGTTCAGGAGGGTAATACGGAATGCTGTGCTGGATCCCAACGGCCTCGTATCACTAGCAGTCGAGATGACAGATATCTTATCCGCCTGGCTGTAACGGATCGTGCAGCCACATCTCGATCCCTGAGTCAACAGATGGGGACGTTTGCAAGACAACAACCATCTGCACGAACACTTCGACGACGTTTGCAGCAACATGGATTATCAGCTCGGAGACCATGGCTGCGGTTACCCTTGACGCTGCATCACAGACAGGAGCGCCTGCAATGGTGTACTCAACGACGAACCTGGGTGCACGAATGGCAAAAGTCATTTTTTCGGGCGAATCCAGGTTCTGTTTACAGCATCATGAGGGTCGCATCCATGTTTGGCGACATCGCGGTGAACGCACGCTGGAAGCGTGTATTCGTCATCGCCATACTGGCGTATCACCCGGCGTGATGGTACGGGGTGCCATTGGTTACACGTCTCGGTCACCTCTTGTTCGCATTGACGGCACTTTGAACAGTGGACGTTACATTTCAGATGTGTTACGACCCGTGGCTCTACCCTTCATGTGATCCCTGCGAAACCCTACATTTCAGCAGGATAATGCACGACCGCTTTCTGGATACAGAAAATGTTCGACTGCTGCCCTAGCCAGCACATTCTCCAGATTTCTCACCAATTGAAAACGTCTGGCCAATGGTGGCCGAGCAACTGGCTCGTTACAAGACGCCAGTCACTACTCTTGATGAACTGTGGTATTGTGTTGAAGCTGCATGGGCAGCTGTACCTGTACACGCCATCCAAGCTCTGATTGACTCAATGCCCAGGCGTATCAAGGCCGTTATTACGGCCAGAGGTGGTTGTTCTGGGTACTCATTTACCAGGGTCTATGCACCCAAATTGCGTAAAAATGTAATCACATGTCAGTTCTAGTATAATATAGCTGTCCAACGAATACCCGTTTATCATCTGCATTTCTTCTTGGTGTAGCAATTTTAATGGCCAGTAGTGTACTTATTTAGCTGTAATGGCCTTAGAGCGTACACTTTCATATGAGTTGCAGTAGGCCTTGATTTATACTAGAAAGGATATAGTACCCGTAGTAAACGAAATAAAAAGTGCGTTGGTCCTACTTACAGCTAGTTGCATCCAATAGCTTGAAAAGTAGTACAGTAACATTCTCCAAGTTATAGAATCGGCATTCAGAAACGGGGATTTTCAGCCCCGGCTAGTACTAAGAGCCACAGACCAGTGCACATGGGGAACCTAGATGATCCAGTGCCGCCAAAGAAGCCCTACAGTTCGCGGACACACAAGATTGGAGTTGGCCAGATCTGTCCACTCTATCAGCCCAGCTTACTCCCAAGTTGTCGAACAGGTTGCATGGTTCTCATTCTGTAGCGTTCTGCAAGATTTCTCCCCGGTACATGACGCTTAAGCATTACCTCCACTACACCTTTCGTGCTGCCAGTATACGCTCGCTGTGCTTGTACCACGTTTCTACTAGTCCACAGGGAATTTCAGGTGTGAACGTTGTACAGCCTGCCTAGGGAATTCGGTGCAGTCACGAGTGGCTCTCGGATACTGATAAATCCCACTATTTTTGTGGCCCAACGCTTCAAACGACTGTCCCAGTGTGTACCCCTGTTCGAATATAAGGTACACAGAACCGATGACTTGTAAGGCGAGAAGTTACCTAACAGTTGACGCAGAAATCAGTCTGTGAACGCTAGCACAGGATCAGCAAATAGTATGAGAAAAGGACAGAGAAGCACAGCAGATAATCGACCCGTCAGTCCCACAACACCGCCTCTATTCCTGATAATGGCTCCAAGTGAGGAAGACAGTGCACAACTGATATGCCATATCAAGTGGAAGCCACTCGTTGGTAATCAGATTCCATAGACGTACCACACTGCGAGGATGTTGAACGCTACGTTTCACAAGCTTCCTAAATAGTCCCAGACATTATGTGATTAAAATCGTGTGACACAGCATGGCAGTCAAGGTTGAGACAGGATGTCTGAGTGATCGACAAACTGGAAATGAGTGAATGCACCTCTTGAAGTTGGACGCTGTCATATTGGAAGACGTGAAGAAGAAAGGGCAGCGCGTCGACACCGAAGATTCTCAAATAAACATCACGGACCACCTTCAACAGTAACTTGTGGGACTGAGTTCAAGTCATAGTACGACAGACACCAGAAAAAAAAATCACAGAACGACGTCCAGCATGAACTACACATCCCACACACTGAGTGTTAACCACTACATTGGGCCGTCGGTTAGTTCGACCATTGTAGTATCGTTTGAATAGAATAAAAATCGCGACCCAGTCAGCTGTAGCGACCCCTAGACGCTCATTTATAACGCACAACAACATTGTGCAGTTTTACTGGAGTTCCCCCTAGACTGCTCAATAATACTGCCAATATTACGGGGTGTGAGAAAAAAGTAATGAGACCTATTTTTTACCTACCAGAGTTTTTACTTTTTGAAGCAGTATTGTCCCCTTCAAAGTAGTTCCCTTCAGCAGCTGTGAACCAGTGGAGTCGTTGTTCCCAGTGATGGTAATAGCAGTGAAAGGCTTCAACTAATACGGCCTTTAACATGTCGGTCACATTGTTTTGAATGCTCTCCAGAGTCCCAAAATGACGTCTTTTTAAGACGATGATTCAGATCAGGTGAATAGGGGAGCTCTGGAACAACAAGAAAGCCTTTTGAGGTCAAAAATTTCGTGACGGAAGTAGCCATGTGACATGGGGCGTTGTCATAGTGCAGCATTCACTAGTCTGCAATGTCAAGTCTCACTCGATTCAGCCTTTTCTTGAGCAAAAATGGCTCTGAGCACTATGCGACTTAACGTCTGAGGTCATCAGTCGCCTAGAACTTAGAACTAATTAAACCTAACTAACCTAAGGACATCACACACATCCATGCCCGAGGCAGGATTCGAACCTGCGACCGTAGCGGTCGCTCGGCTTCAGACTGTAGCGCCTAGAACTGCACGGCCACTCCGGCCGGCTTTTCTTGAGCCTTTCAAGGATATCTTTATTATTATCCTTATTATTAAACGTCGATCTGATGTCTCAAGAGCGCCCACACGTTCGACGTTTACGTCGGTTTCTGATGGTGAAGTGTTACCTGAGTGAGGTTCATCTTCAACATGTTCTCCTACTTCCAAAAATGACTTGTGTCATCGAAAGACTTGTGCTCTTGATATGGAATGTTCCCCATAGGCTTCTTTCAATTTTTCAAAGGCCACGTTCGTCGAATCTCCAAGTTTAACGCCCGCATCTCGTGGTCGTGCGGTAGCGTTCTCGCTTCCCACGCCCGGGTTCCCGGGTTCGATTCCCGGCGGGGTCAGGGATTTTCTCTGCCTCGTGATGGCTGGGTGTTGTGTGATGTCTTTAGGTTAGTTAGGTTTAAGTAGTTCTAAGTTCTAGGGGACTGATGACCATAGCTGTTAAGTCCCATAGTGCTCAGAGCCATTTGAACCATTTTTTTTCCAAGTTTAACGCAAAAATAGATTCATAGCGTTGCTCTGAATTCCGCTCTTCCATTTTCGTAACACACAACAAAAACCCAACTTCCCTGATGGCGCTCTCAAAAATTACGTAATAGCTGTACGGAGCTGAAACTCGGACTGAGCATCTGGAGGGGTGAACACACCGGTCTACACAAGCAGAACAACACAGTGTTGCCAGATCTCTCACAGTGTTGTCAGACTCATTACTTTTCTCACACAACTCGTATTCTGCAATAATATTGTGGTTCAGTATGTTGGACGATAAACATGCTGCTGCAGTGATAACTGTTCTACTTCATTGCAGTATGAAAGACTGATCCAAAGAACCTCATAGATTAGTCACAATGAGTTGAGAAATTGAGATCGACAGGAAAAAAATTATCGTAATTTTTTACATGTCGATTAACTTCTCATGGACGGGATTCATAGTTATACAGAATACTTTAAAGGACGTCAAATTCACCGGAAATTATTTATTTCACAATTGCTATTTCGGCCTTTGGGATACTTTTACGAGATAATACAAAAGAATTTGCTTCCGCACATTATAGGCTTTAAAATCCTCCAACATGTACGTAGGCTACACATGACATCGTCAAAAATAAGCCTCTTCACTGTAGACATACAGATAATGCTGAAAACTTGTTTGAAGTTACTTTATTTCTAAAGTGAAAAGGCTTTTTTGACGATGACATATATACATGTTGGAGATTTTAAAGTCTGACTTGTGTCGAAGTAAAATCTTTTGTAGAACCACTTGCAAATGGCCCTGTTGCCGAAATTGCAATTGTGAACTAAATAATTTCTAAAGTCAGCGGTGAATATAATGTCCATTAAAAATTTCTTACATGTGGATGGTCCAGCATTTGATATGTTACCTGAAATGGTTGCCCCCCACACATAGGCACCTGTCCCTCCCCACCTCCTCTGGAATCTAGAGTAAAAATCTTTTATTCATTACAAAATTCCTGTACACTTCTGTAAGAAGGAACCTCTCGTTTAGCTAAACGTAGCACTGCCTGGTTGTCACAGTGAGACAGTACTCTGGTATTAGCAATTGCTGTATAATTTGTTTGTTTCTTGGTTTCAGCTCCCACCGTTGGATAAATTTCTGCGGACTCTCATATTCCCATGATCAAGTAACAAAATACTACAATCAGAGACGCAGTTCCACCAAGTCAGCGCTTATCTATTACACTACAATACCTATGTACTGGAAGCTCTTTCAAAGACTTCAAGTTTATAAGAACAGTTTCATCTTAAAGTATTTCAAATACACAGAAACAAATATTAGTCTTGACCATCGTATTTCGTAGTCTAATTTTATACTGTCTTACGCATTTCGGCTTTACACCATTCTCAAAGGCTCTACAAGAGAGATACATGAAAATACATCAGTGAAAATACATTTGTACAGTTACATAAAACATACTTCGTACTAATGGAAAAAGCAAGCACCCTGTGAAATGCACTTCGTAAAAAACGAAGAGAGGTAGAACTCACCTAAATATCTAAACACATTCTTAGGTAAAATGAAACTAAATTTCCATCCATATTTCACCAGTTCAGAATATCTGTAACATATTATTAGATATTAGAATTTGTATCCACATTTTACAAACTCAGTTTCATTTTTTACCTAAGAATGTGTTATAGATGTTTTGATGAGGTCTACCTCTCTTCGTTTCTTATGTTGTGCATTTCATGTGTTTTATCGATGTTTTTCACAGAGTGCTTGTTTCTTCCGTTTGTGTGAAGTAAGTTTTATGTAATTGTACCAATGTATTTTCACTGACACCTTTTCGTCCATTTCCCTTCTAGAGCTTTTGAGAAATGTGTAAGTCCGAAAAGACTAGGCTAGTATAAAAGTAATAAAAGTATAAAAGTAATAAATACAGTGATCAAGATTAATATCAGGTTATGAATGCATAAAAAATTGCTGCAACATCTCACAAAGCATTTATGTGTTTTTCTGCTGATTTGAGGCATAGTTGTGGTAACATGCCATGTAATAACACGTGCACTTCAGGATTATATTCGGGTAATGTACACTCACACATTAAGTTTCTGTACACATTTTAGTCATAAATTTGCATTAATTAATTAAGAAAAAACATTTTCCTTCGGGCTGTGACGCAGCGTTCAGTGTATTTTATGAATAACAAGTCATACGACCTGTTTTTCTACTGATCTGCCCTAACATCCCAACGCCGGCATTGATTTGTGCATTTCGATGCGCTCTACTAAGACAGCTCTTTCTTCTGGTTTTAAACACATTTTTAACTTTCTGCGCTACACACCGATGGCAGCAACAACAAGCAGCGAACAAAAATACGCCCAGAAGCTGCAGCACACGTCAAGACTACCCGCAGACGGTATAGTATTTTCGGGTAGCGCAGTAATAGAAATAATAACGAGAAAAACTGGCGCACCACCATGAAATTATCCGAATGAAATGGAATTCAGTATATGTGATGCACACGTTCAAGCAAACAAATGAACAGTTTCAGAAAAATGGACGAGTTATTCAAGAGAAACAGCTTAACAAATTGAGCAAGACAATAACGCATTGGTCCATCTCTGGCCCTTATGCAAGCAGTTGACAGTGTTGTTGTATGTCCACCTGAGAGACATCTTCCCGAATGTTGTCCAATTGACGAGTTAGATCGTCAAAATCCCGAACTGGTTGGAGGGTCGAGCCCATAATGCTGCAAACGTTCTCATCTGGGGAGACATCCGGCGACCGTGCTGGCCAAGGCAGGGTTTGGCAAACAGAATGACAAGCAGTAAAAGCTCTTGTCGTTTGAGGCCGGGCGTTATCTTGTGCGTCAGGAAATATTGAACAATATTATTGACAGTCTAGGGGACGGTTTTAGTTGTTTTGCCCACCAGTGACGAAGTGACGCAACGACCTTCTGCGAAAAACCCGTCCGCAATGCCTATTGCATCAAGTTCCCATTGTAATGGTCGCTCGGTAGCTGCTTGAGACAAACTTGCATTTACTGACCGCAGCACTTACTGTAGAGTTTGAAACCGAGTGACACTGGTCTCCGGCTCAGATTATGACATTTTTACGACGTTTATGCACCTTGTCTCATGACTGAGGACGGTACGCCATTCCTTCGATAATCTGTTCTGATGTATCAACAAATTTGACAGCTTCACTCACGTTGTGGGTCGCGGGCACATCCAAACACTATAGCTCATTTCTTCCATACTGTCATGTCACCACATCGACCCATGTAACTGTGCCGATGGCGAGGGACCAACAGCCCATGATGTGAGTCAGCGGTGGAGAGCCCTGTGACCGAATACTTCCAGATTTACAAGATCTTCTGCGCTCCAAGGCGGACAGTGTGCTCTTTGAAGGGAGTAGCTACTACCGGGTGGTTACAATTAAAGAGCAACTACTCTCAGAGATCCAGTGTGGGCTGTAATTATCGTATGACAGAGGAACTTGTTATATATGCTAATTCGTTAATGCGAAAACCTTAACGATGGGAAGAAATTACTCTGGTAATCCATAAAGGAAAGTGGGACTGCTGGCGGATGGTTGGTACTTGAATACTGATTACAAAACCAGCGACCCGTATTTGAATCTACCGTCATTTATTATTTTTAATACATGTTACCAGTCTCGACACCACATGACGTTGGGCTTGTTATTGTCACAGAAAGTACGGAATCTAGCTAATTTTGGCTCGCTGCATACGACTCTGTTCATTGCACATGGAAATGGTTGTGGATGGCAGGTTACGTTCAGGGTCTGAAGATGACACAATTTGGTGTTGAAATGACTTGTATGTATTGAAAAGAACAAACGATGGTACATTCAAATACATCCGCTGGTTCTCCTCTCATTATTCGAAAAAAGTAATTAGTCTCAATTTTGGGAATTGACGCTGTGAAAGCAAGAAACACATTTAAAAATGTTCACATACGTAATTGACTCTGAAGAGCCAAAGAAACTGGTACACCTTCCTAATATTGTGCAGGGCCCCTGCGAGCACGCGGAAGTGCCGCAGCACGACGTGGCATGGACTCGACTAATGTTTGAAGTAGTGCTGGAGAGTAATGACACCATGAATCGCACAGGGCTTAAATTCGTAAGAGGGGGTGGAGATCTCTTCTGAATAACACGTTGCACGGCATCTCAGATATGCTCAATAATGTTCCTGTCTGGGGAGTTTGTGGCCAGTGGAGGCTTTTAAACTCAGAAGAGTGTTCCTGGAACCACTCTGTAGCAATTCTGGATGTGTGTACTGTTGCATTGTCCTGCTGGAGTTAGCCAAGTCCGTCGGAATGCACAAGGACATGAATGGACACAGCTGATCAGGCAGGATGCTTACGGACGTGTCAGAGTCATATCTACACGTATCACGGGTCTCATATCACTCCAACTGCACACGCTCCGCACCATTACAGAGCCTCTACCAGCTTGAACATTCTCCTGTTGACATGCAGGGTCCATAGAGTCATCAGGTTTTCTCCATACCTGTACCCGTCCATCCGCTCTATACAATTTGAAACGAGAATCGTCCGACCAGGCAACGTGTTTCCAGTCATCAACAGTCGAATGTCGGTGTCGACGCGCCCAGGCGACGCGTAAAGATTTGTGTCGTCAAGTCATCAACGGTACACGAGTGGCCCTTCAGCTCCGGAAGCCCATATCGATGATGTTTTGTTGAATGGTTCACATGCTGACACTTGTCGATGGCCCAGCACTGAAACATGCAGCAATTTGCGGAAGGGTTTCACTTTTGCCACGTTGAACGATTCTCTTCAGTCACCGTTGGCCCCGTTCTTGCAGGATATTTTTCCGGCTGCAGCGGTGTCGGAGATTTGAGGTTTTACCCGATTCCTGATATTCACGGTATACTCGTGAAATGGTCGTACGGCATAATCCCCACTTGATTGCTACCTGCCGGCCAGGGTGGCCGAGCGGTTCTAGGCGCTACAGTCTGGATCCGCGCGACCGCTACGGTCGCAGGTTCGAATCCTGCCTCGGACATGGATGCGTGTGATGTCTTTAGGTTGGTTACGTTTAAGTAGTTCTACGTTCTAGGGGACTGATGACCTCAGCTGTTAAGTCCCATAGTGCTCAGAGCCATTTGAATCATTTGATTGCTACCTCGGAGATGCTGTGTCCTATTGCTCGTGCGCCGACTATAACACCCGTTGAAACTCACTTCAGTTTCATAACCCGACATTGTAGCAGCAGTAACCGATCTAACAACTGCGCCAGACACTTGTTGCCTTATACAGGGTGTTACAAAAAGGTACGGCCAAACTTTCAGAAAACATTCCTCACACACAAAGAAAGAAAATATGTTATGTGGACATGTGTCCGGAAACGCTTATTTTCCATGTTAGAGCTCATGTTATTACTTCTCTTCAAATCACATTAATCATGGAATGGAAACACACAGCAACAGAACGTAACAGCGTGACTTCAAACACTTTGTTACAGGAAATGTTCAAAATATCCTCCGTTAGCGAGGATACATGTATCCACCCTCCGTCGCATGGAATCCCCGATGCGCTAATGCAGCCTTGGAGAATGGCGTATTGTATCACAGCTGTCCACAATACGAGCACGAAGAGTCTCTACATTGCGTACCGGCGTTGCGTAGACAAGAGCTTTCAAACGCCCCCATAAATGAAAGTCAAGAGGATTGAGGTCAGGAGAGCTGGGAGGCCATGGAATTGGTCCGCCTATACCAATCCATCGGTCACCGAATCTCTTGTTGAGAAGCGTACGAACACTTCGACTGAAATGTGCAGGAGCTCCAGCGTGCATGAACTACATGTTGTGTCGTACTTGTAAAGGCACGTGTTCTAGCAGCACAGGTAGAGTATCCCGTATGAAATCATGCTCCATTGAGCGTAGGTGGAAGAACATGGGGCCCAATCAAGACATCACCAACAATGCCTACCCAAACGTTCACAGAAAATCTGTATTGATGACGTGATTGCACAATTGCGTGCGGATTCTCGTCAGCCCACACATGTTTATTGTGAAAATTTACAATTTGATCACGTTGGAATGAAGCCTCATCCGTAAAGAGAACATTTGCACTGAAATGAGGATTGACACATTGTTGGATGAACCATTCGCAGAAGTGTATCCGTGGAGGCCAATCAGCTGCTGATAGTGCTTGCACACGCAGTACATGGTACGGAAACAACTGGTTCTCCCGTAGCACTCTCCATACAGTGACGTGGTCAACGTTACCTTGTACAGCAGCAACTTCTCTGACGCTGACATTAGGGTTATCGTCAATTGCACGAAGGATTGCCTCGTCCATTGCAGGTGTCCTCGTCGTTCTAGGTCTTCCCCAGTCGCGAGTCATAGGCTGGAATGTTCCGTGCTCCGTAAGACGCCGATCAATTGCTTCGAACGTCTTCCTGTCGGGACACCTTCGTTCTGTAAATCTGTCTCGATACAAACGTACCGCGCCACTTCTATTGCCCCGTGCTAATCCATACATCAAATGGGCATCTGCGAACTCCGCATTTGTAAACATTGCACTGAGTGCAAAACCACGTTCGCGATGAACACTAACCTGTTGATGCTACGTACTGATGTGCTTGATGCTAGTACTGTGGAGCAATGAGTCGCATGTCAACACAAGCACCGAAGTCAACATTACCTTCCTTCAATTGGGCCAACTGGCGGTGAATCGAGGAAGTACAGTACATACTGACGAAACTAAAATGAACTCTAACATGGAAATTAAGCGTTTCCGGACACATATCCACATAACATATATTCTCTATTTGTGTGTGAGGAATTTTTCCTGAAAGTTTGGCCGTACCTTTTTGTAACACCCTGTATAGGCATTTCCGACCGCAGCGCCGTGTCCTGCCTGTTCACATATTTCTGTATTTGAATACGCATGCCCATACCAGTTTCTTCGGCGCTTCACTGTGTTAGGAAACTAAAATGTAAACTTTCACGGCCGGATATATCATGTCCATTATAATTATCCGGGCTGTTATGCCGTGGTCGGTTGATGAATTCTGTGGTGATTCCCAAGGTTTCGTCTCCGACTGCGGGAGACATCTTCAAGGGGGTCCGTAGCTTGATGGAAGGTCCAACACACACACTGGCTCGCTACTGACTGCCGCTAAATTCCGTGTCCGCGCGCCCCCGCGCCGCGGCGTGACGTCACGTGTTTTGAAAACGTCAGTGCAATTGGCCGCTGTCCGTCGCCGTCGATCGTCGTTGCCATCACCCAGTAGTGGACGGGTGGTACACATCTTCTTTAACACCGGCATCCACATACCGTTTAATTTGACGCCCTCCTCCTTTCGGTTGAAATTATTTGGGTGTTTAGCGATTTCGATTGCCTCCCTGTAGAGCCTTTCGTAGTATCCGCTCGTGGCCGCTAGTACTTGCGTCTCCTCGAAACGAATATTGTAGTTCCGTGGCTGGAAAGCATGCTCCGCAACAGCTGATCGTTCCGTTTCTCCTCTTCTACAATTTCCCTTGTGCTCTTCCAAACGTTTAGAAACAGTTCTTTTGGTGGTACCCACATAAACATCACCACAGCTGCATGGGATCCTATACACTCCAGATTTTTCCAATGGTTTGCGAGCGTCCTTGGCAGGCCTAAGGTATTCCTGTATCTTCCTGGTGGGCTTGTAAATTACGGCAATATTCCGCTTCGTCAAGATCCTCCCTATTCTTTCCGTTACATTTTTAACAAACGGCAGGAAAACCTTAGATTTTGCAGTAGCCTGTACGTCAGTATGATTTCTGCGTGGCTGCCTCAACGCACGTTTTATTTCGGCGGACGAATATCCGTTCTTCGTTAGTGCATTGTGGAGATGTTCCATCTCTAGCTCTGTCCGCTAACGTCTTGATAACACCACGCTGCTGTTGTGGGTGGTGGTTCGAATCCCGGTGCAAATAACGGTCCGTGTGCGTGGGTTTGCGGTACACTGAGTGGCCCAAACTACCATTTTCGTTTCTAAACACAAGCACATCGAGGAAATGTAGTTTGCCGTCTACCTCCTCCTCCATTGTAAACTGAATTCTTGAGTTTATACTGTTCAGATGTTCGTGGAACCGACTTAGTTCCTCCCTACCATGTCTCCACAACACAAACGTGTCATCCACGTATCGGAACCATACATTTGGTTTCTTGCTGGCAGTACCTAAGGCCTGTTCTTCGAATTTCTCCATAAAGAAGTTAGCAATTGCGGGACTTAGGGGGCTTCCCATAGCCACGCCATCCGTTTGCTCATAAAACTGTTCATTCCACTTGAAGTATGTGGTCGTCAAACAACACTTAAACAGCTCTAAAATATCGGCAGGAAAAATTCGATCCAGCTGTTCCAATACATCATGAAGTGGAACCATGGTAAACAGCGATACCACATCGAAGCTGACCAATATGTCCTCCGGCTGGACCACTATGCCATTCAATCTGCTGATGAAATGTGTCGAATTCTTTATATACGAGTCCGAACGGCCCACATGTGGTTTTAACAGCCGCCCACGGCATAACAGCCCGGATAATTATAATGGACATGTGTTAGGAAAGTTACGTGGGAGCAGAAAAGACCAAAGAAGTGATAAAAACGTAATGCTGATTTAAATAATTTACTACCGCTTACACAGATTGTTCAGTATTAGCACCCGAGACATCGACGAGACACTGCATCCGTAAAACGACGTGATCGTTAGTTGCTCGTAGCAATTCCAGGAATCTGAACAAAGTGGTCCCGTATATTGGCCTTCAGATCACGTAGAGGCAGAACGTGTATCTGCTAAACGCGATGCTTTTAGATACCCCTAGAGCCAAAAGTCACACGGATTCAGATCAGGTGATTTTGCTATCCATCCATCTGACAAACCTCTGGAGATAACACGTTTGTGGAAGGGTGCGTTAAGCAACGTGCGGAATTGCGCCGTCTTGAATAAAAACAGAGGTTTCCCCACAGCTGCGCTCATCCAAACCAGGAACTACATGCTGTAAGAGGAGGTCTCGATAACGTACAGACGTCATTGTACACCTGACAGGCCTTCTGAATGTATTCATTTCAAAAAAGAACGGACCGTGAATAACGTGCTTGTGAATCCACACCACACAGCCACATACGGCAAGGGCAATAGTTCTTCGGGTACAATACGCAGTTTAACAGTACCCCAAATTCGGTAGTTCTGTGTGTTCATTGCTCCCTGTAGTATAAATGTGCCTCATTCCATAGTATATTACTCGTCTGCGTGCCATCAACTTAGATGCTTTGGAGAAAGCGAAGAGCAAATTCCGAATGGTGAGCCTATGGATAATGAGGTTTCAGTTGCCAGGTGCCGGGGCTAGTAGTGTATTTAACACTAAATTCTTCTAGAATCTACATATGCGAATGATGCTCTAAGCCCCCCCCCCCCCCCCCCTATTCTAACTCCGACTTTTGCTGTTGCACAAGAATAAAAAAAAAAAAAATACGCGAACTGACTCTAATCAACCCTGCCAGTGGAGTAGAAGAGAGTTTGGCACCTGCAATAATTTAATTTGATAAATAAGTTAAATAAACGAAGGTTTCATTAACATAGTGAGGAATGATAGGGTTGCTCTACCGATTAACTGAATGAAAGTTCTGTCCAAAATAACAATATGATTTATTAAGACTAAACACAAAATAATAAACAAAAACACATGAAACATTTACAATACATCAAATTGGCTCAAACTGGATACTCAAGCAAACGCTGTGAATGTGAATTTGTCCCTAAACTAAATTGTGAGGATTATGACGAAGTGGTATGTGGAGCCAATTCCTTGCCACTCAAATCTTAAGAGAAAACACATAGCCAACCCAACATTAATTGCGGCTACCCAAGACAGAACAAAGTTAGAAAAAGACGAACAGGCGCGCTCTGCTGAGCTCTGATTATCACCTAGGAAAATCCCTGTCTGCCGGTGCTGCGGACATACCTTACCAATCTGTCTTCTTAACTGCAAGAACACGATTTGGCGTACCGGAGGTGATGGCTGGTTGCTTCGACGTCCTCGACCGAAAGGGGAGAGCCGACTACTTAGAGCACCCGTACAGGCCGAACACACAACATCCCCGCCCCCACAACAGTGGCCGTGGTTAAACGTTCCAATCAGCAACTCGAAAACCGGCGGAAAATTCCACTCTATTGCCGGAGCACTACCATTCCACCAATGGAGATTCTTGGCGCCAATTTCTGCGCTGATTTTGCTACGTCACGGAGCTATGCCCTGAGCAAGCCAGCACAGTTACTATTTTGCAGAAAGCGCGGGAATTTTCCCGCCACAACAGCCTGGGTACACAAGTCATTCCCACGCCTCGCTGGTAGCCCGCCAGAAAGTGTTTTCGCTAACTTTCTGCGAAGTAACGGAACCTCTAGCCCAGCCGCTACTTCAGAGCCCTCCGGGCGTGTCTTTTGACAATGCCTGCGTCTGCAAAGCATTCACTCGACTTCCTCACACCCGTCGGCTTAACCCTTTCCAGATCAGCAAAGCCCGCCTGTTACCGGACCACCTGGGTGACGAGAGACGCTGCGTGGGAAGTCGGCGTGTGAAGGAATAGCGACTTTTCACTGCATGCAATTAGAGAGGAAAATCGTAAGATAGAAATATGAGAGGGGGCTCATGCCACCTCTCACAGTTACTGCATCGTACGTGTACCAGTGTAAGCTAGAACGCAAAAGTGTCCGCACTGTTGACCATGGTATTGACAGTCCTCGTGACGCTGTGAGCACTAACGCTATGCAGGACACGTACAGCAACCTGGAAATAGGATAGGATGCCTTCCTCTTCCAGGTGCCACATCAGACTCACCGTGTTTTAGAAGTTCATTATCATCTTCTTTAAACCATGTAATGACACCGAGCCTCTCGTCAGACCTTTCTGTCGTCTATACTCTCTCAGTGCAACACTGTAACTGCTGCCGTTCACATAAAACAATTTCACTAACGCACGATCTCTCTTCTCAATATCCACACTGTTCACTCCCTTTGTGGCCGGTCAAATGACAGCGTGGAAGTCATACCATCATACAAACAATGTAAAAGCTCCAAACTTGGAACTAATTTGTTTTACAGCGTAAACCAGTTCCTCATTGACGCATTAGCGTATCTACCAAGTTTCGCTGCCATACTATAATTACAATGGACCTTCATGAGTATCTGCAAAATGGTTCAAATGGCTCTGAGCACTATGGGACTCAACTGCTGTGGTTATCAGTCCCCTAGAACTTAGAACTACGTAAACCTAACTAATCTAAGGACATCACACACATCCATGCCCGAGGCAGGATTCGAACCTGCGACCGTAGCAGTCGCACGGTTCCGGAGTGCGCGCCTAGAACTGCGAGACCACCGCGGCCGGCATGAGTAGCTGCATTTTCATTATAACCATCTGGTACTTTATCCAGTGATCTTATTAGACAGTGTCAGAAAAGTCTGCGATTATCATACTTAACATGAGTGGTTCAAAAAAGCCATTTTTTTTAACGTGTGACAGCCAAGTCTTACAAGAAATACTACCATAATTCAGACACCTTAGTAGTTTTTCTTCGTGTTAGCCATTTCAGTAAAACAAAACGAATGCGGAAAAGTTTGCTTCGTATTGTGACACAAAACATTCCTTTACGGTATCATTTTTTTTCTTCGTTCAGCTACATCCGTCACGACTTCCACGAACAGCCGACAGCAGTGTGTTTGCCGAAGCAATCTGACCTGTCGAATCGACAGTTCCTTCAGACGTATGAACGTGAGGCGGAAAGCGTTGGGAGGGGCGTGAACACTTAGCTGCGGTGAAGTTGCGTGAGTCTCGTTGCGTCATTCCCTGCCTGACGAGTCGATGCTGGCGCCAGAGAACGCGCAATGCTAATGGGCAGACGACCGCCAGACAGCGTTGGCATCGGCGCTAGATGGGGAAACTGCA
Source organism: Schistocerca americana (assembly GCF_021461395.2). Classification (NCBI taxonomy): domain Eukaryota; kingdom Metazoa; phylum Arthropoda; class Insecta; order Orthoptera; family Acrididae; genus Schistocerca; species Schistocerca americana. The sequence goes on along the minus strand of NC_060125.1, from coordinate 241,433,682 downwards.
ATCATCACTAACGCGTGGCGAAAGTCTGCGGCTGGAAGGGGAGAGGGAGGCGCAAAGCCTCATCCTCGGGAGGCAGGTTTCATGTTCAGAGTTGTTGACATTCCTAAAAGGCCATCCGCAGATGCGACCTCGTCGCTGCAGACAAACTTGTTCTACCTCGGTACTGGACCTTATTGAGGGGCGTTTTAGTCTTCATACTGTCTTAACATTGTAGTCACCTATCACTGGAGCTGGCTGTTTTGCCTAGTCGCCTCTTATAGTGATCCTGATTTCCTCAAAATCTCATCTGTAAAACATATCAAACAGTTCTTGTGTGACATTCTCATTCCATACTCCCCATTAATTCCAGTCCATAGTCGTTTATTCACCGTTTTATTGCTCACTTTTCCTCAGACTAAGTCATATATCATATTTTGATGTGTTGTCGTCGTCCTTTATCCTACAGCTAGAAAAGATATACTGTTGATTTTACTAGTATAATTAGACATTTGCATTTTAATTCATCTACATCTACATGGATACTCTGCAAATCACATTCAATTGCCTGGCAGAGGGTTCATCGAACTACCTTCACAATTCTCTATTATTCTAATCTCGTATAGCGCGCGGAAAGAACGAACACCCGTATCTTTCGATACGAGCTCTGATTTCCATTATTTTATCGTGGTGATCATTTCTCCCTATGTAGGTCGGTGTCAACAAAATATTTTCGCATTTGGAGGTGAAAGTTGGTGATTGGAATCTCGTGAGAAGATTTAATCGCAACGAGAAACGTCTTTGTTTTAATTATGTCCAGCCCAAATCCTGTATCATTTCAACGACACTCTCTCCCATATTTCGCGATGATACAAAACGTGCTGCCCTTCTTTGAACTTTTTCGGTGTACTCCGTCAATCCTATCTGGTAAGGATCCCACACCGCGCAGCGGTATTCTAAAAGAGGACGGACAAGCGTAGTGCTGGCAGTCCCCTTAGAAGATCTGTTACATTTTCTAAGTGTCCTGCCAATAAAACGCTGCCTTTGGTTAACCTTCTCCACAACATTTTCTATGTGTGCCTTTCAATTTAAGTTGTAATTTCTAGGTATTTAGTTGAATTTACAGCCTTTGGATTTGACTTATTTATCGTTCAATCGAAATTTAACGGATTCCTTTTAGCACTCATGTCAATGACCTCACACTTTTCGTTATTTAGGGTCAACTGCCAATTTTCACAGCATACAGATATCTAATGGCTCTGAGCACTATGGGACTTAACATCTGTGGTCATCAGTCCCCTAGAACTTACAACTACTTAAACCTAACTAACCTAAGGACATCACACACATCCATGCCCGAGGCAGGATTCGAACCTGCGGCCGTAACGGTCACTCGGTTCCAGACTGAAGCGCCTAGAACCGCACGGCCACACCGGCTGGCCATATACAGATATCCCTTCTAAATCGTTCTCAAATTTGTTTTGATCTTCTGATGACTTTATTAGTCTATAAACGACTTCGCCATCTGCAAACTACCTAAAACAGCTGCTCAGATGGTCTCCCAAATCGTTTATATAGATAAGGAACAGCAAAGGGCCTATAACACTACCTTGGGGAACGCCAAAAATCACTTCTGTTTTACTCGACGACTTTCCGTCAGTTACTACGAACTGTGACCTCCCTGACAGGAAATCACAGATCCAGTCACATAACTGAGACGATATTCCATAAGCACGCAATTTCACTACAAGCCGCTTGTGTGGTACAGTGTCAAAAGCCTTCCGGAAATGCAGAAATACAGAATCAATCTGAAAATCCGTGTCAACAGCACTCAACACTTCATGGAAATAAAGAGCTAGTTGTGCTTCACAAGAATGATGTTTTGCAAATCACGTTGACTGTGTGTCAATAAACCGTTTTCTTCGAGGTAATTCATAATGTTCGAACACAATATACGTTCCAAAATCCTGCTACATATCGATGTTAATGATATGGGTATCTAATTTAGTCGATTACTCCTACTACCTTTCTTGAATTTTGGTGAGACCTGTGCAACTTTCCAGTCTTTGGGTACGGATCTTTCGTCGAGCGAACGGTTGTATATTATTGTTAAGTACGGAGCTAATGCACCAGTATACTTTGAAAGGAACCCAATTAATATACGGTCTGGACAAGTCTTATTAATTTTTTGTGGTCCTTCCCATCCATTATTGCTGTTTTATTTGATTAAACTGTGATCGAATGTACTCGCTCGGTAATAGAAATGAGGTCTCCACCTTTAGGAAGTAACAATATATTCATCTGATTAACTGAGCCAAAAATGGATTCTACTTATACAATTGTCGATTTCAACTATTACCGAAAATCATCTTTAGAACCAGAATACGCATCGGTGACGTGATGCTTCGTAAGCTGCAACACTGAATATGGAGATGACTGTTGACTACGATTGCAATCTACAGATGTATACGAGAACTTGCGATTGGAATTCGGTCAAATAAAAAAGAAAAAGTTGTTAGATGGTTCAGGGCATTCTTCAAAAAGACAACCATGCGGTTTTTCACAAGACAAAACTGTCGCTGCCGCTAGTTGAGACCGTGTGTAAGCAGCCCCAGGACTCTCCTTCGTCATCGATGAAGCATCGTAGCGCCTTCTGTCATGTACCCCCGTCGTCTGGTCCTACAGTGACCTCGGTCACACTAAAGAGGGCACTGCTGGTCCCGCCAGGATGCGTCTTTCTTTTCCCCTCTGTTTTTAAACACTTACTTGCGATACCGAGCGAGGTGGCGCAGTGGTTAGACACTGGACTCGCATTCGGGAGGACGACGGTTCAATCCCGCGTCCGGCCATCCTGATTTAGGTTTTCCGTGATTTCCCTAAATCACTCCAGGCAAATGCCGGGATGGTTCCTCTGAAAGGGCACGGCCGACTTCCTTCCCCATCCTTCCCTAATCCGATGAGACCGATGACCACGCTGTCTGGTCTCCTTCCCCAAAAACAACCAACCAACTTGCGATATACGTGTAATACATTCTATTAAATTTGGAAGGCTATCGTGTGACTAATGTTTCACTTAGACAATTGGACTAAAAGTTGTTTACCCATCTTAGGAACAGACCATTTTGAAATGTTTTTGTAAGTTCTCACAAATCAGTTGTAACTATAATGAAATGTATTCACTAACTGTGAATACGGTAGCACTACAGCTATAAAATTTAATGGAAAGGTATGAAAATTTGTGACGCATCGGTACTCGAACCCAGATTTCCCGCATTACAGTGACTCTGTTACTGAGGCAGTATGAATTAAAAGAGTGTTATCTCATGACAGGTGATATAGAAACTGCTCTATTTTTATGGTATTATATACTGCCAGTATTTCGGATTGTATGCGATCTTAACACGTAGTTCCTGGGAGGAGGTCAAAAAGTCCAGCACGTTCTTCATTCTATCTTTGAACAAACAGAGCGCATCTGCCCTTCAAATTACGTTACTACATTTTTTTTAGTACGTGGATACCACGTCCTGTCCGGGAAGAAGATATTCCCTGGTTGAAAGTCGAGTTATCAGCCTCGAAGAAAGAAAGCGCTCATTTGTGTCACCAAACGCCACTCTTCTGCCGAGTAGCCGCATATGAGGCGGTGTCCATCGTCGTCCAGTGTTCGGCACTAAGGGCACAATGGCGAATCGCGAATCCATCATATGAATCGCATGGTGTCTGGACCGAGTCACATGTTTACCGTTAACTGTCAGTAACACACTACAAGTGTCTCTGTATCTAAGAAATCATGGTGTATCAATCGTCATAACACATGCTAATTGACGTGTGGATGCCTCATCTCAATAGGATAGCTGCGTCATCCTGGTCATACATAAAGCACACCAGTGGCAAGACACAATCAATACCTTCACTGCGCGATAGCAACGGTGGAGTCACAGATGGTAGCGCCACTAAAGCAGAGTTATTGAACTCGGTTTCCCGAAACTCCTTCACCAAAGACGACGAAGTAAATATTTCTGAATTCCAATCAAGAACAACTGATAAATGAGAAACATAGAAGTAGATATCCTCGGTGTAACAAAGTAAATTAAATCACTTAATAAAGACAAGGCCTCCGGTCCAGATTGTATGCCAGTCAGGTTCCTCTCAGAGTATGCTGATAAAATAGCTCCATATTTAGCAATTATATACAACCACTCGCTCACAGAAAGATACGTACCTAAAGACTGGAAAATTGCTCAAGTCACACCAATACGCAAAAAGGGAAGTAGGAGTAATCCACTGAATTACAGGCCTATATCACTAACGTCGATTTGCAGTAGGGTTTTGGAATATATACTGAATTCGAACATTATGAAGTACCTCGAAGAAAACGATTTATTGACACATAGTCAGCACGGATTCAGAAAATATCGTTCTTGTGAAACACAACTAGCTCTTTATACTCACGAAGTAATAAGTGCTATCGACAGGGGATGTCAAATTGCTTCCATATTTTTAAATTTCCAGAAGCCTTTCGACACCGTTCCTCACAAGCGTCTTCTAATCAAACTGCGTGCCTACGGAGTATCGTCACAGTTGTGCGACTGGATTCGTGATTTCCTGTCAGAAAGGTCACAGTTCGTAGTAATAGACGGAAAGTCTTCGAGTAAAACAGAAGTAATATCCGGCGTTCCCCAAGGAAGTGTTATAGGCCCTCTATTGTTCCTGATCTATATTAACGACATAGGAGACAATCTGAGAGCCGTCTTAGATTGTTTGCAGATGATGCTGTCATTTACCGACTTGTAAAGTCACCAGATGATCAAAACGACTTTCAAAATGATTTAGATAAGATATCTGTATGGTGCGAAAAGCGGCAATTGACCCTGAATAAAGAAAAGTGCGAAGTTATACACATGAGTACTAAAAGAAATCAGCTAAATTTCGTCTACGCGATAAGTCACACAAATCTGAGGACTGTAAATTCAACTAAATACTTAGGGGTTACAATTACAAATAACCTAAATTGGAACGATCACATAGATAATATTATGGGTAGAGCAAACCAAAGACTGCGATTCATTGGCAGAACAGGTCTACCAAAGAGACTGCTTACACTACGCTTGTCCGCCCTATTCTGGAGTACTGCTGTGCGGTGTGGGATCCGCATCAGTTGGGACTGAAGGATGACATCGAAAAAGTACAAAGAAGGGCAGCTCGTTTTGTATTATTGCGAAATATGGGAGATAGTGTCACAGACATGATACGTGAATTGGAGTGGCAATCACTAAAACAAAGGCGTTTTTCGTTGGGAAGGGATCTTCTCATGAAATTTCAATCACCAGTTTTCTCCTCCGATTGCGAAAACATTCTGTTAGCACCCATCTACATAGGGACAAATGATCATCACGATAAAATAAGAGAAATCAGGGCTGGCACGAAAAAATTTAAGTGCTCGTTTTTCCCGCGTGCCGTTCGAGAGTGGAACGGTAGAGAGACACCAGGAAGGTGGTTCATTGAACCCTCTGCCAGGCACTTCATTGTGAATAGCAGAGTAATCACGTAGATGTAGATGTAGTATCCGATGGCCGTGCGTCGTCGGAGGTCTAGTTTCCGGTACAGCCATCTGAACGTAGCTGTATTCCATATAAAAAGTAAATAAAATAAAAATAAAAGAAATCCTAATACAATGTGAAGCGATTGGAAAATGTGCTGTACCGCTACTGGCGCCATTCGATAAACTAGTACTTGTTTTTCTATTAAGATTACTGCCAGAAAGGTCAGATGTCGTTCCTAGAGTTTTTAAATTGTGCTGATGTATAGCACCGCTGATGGATGGTGAATATGCGCAAGATATAGCCCACCTTTAACAAGATGGAGTTTAATGATTTCGTATCTGATTTTAAAAAGCGGACTTGAAGTCACGAAGAAACCGAACGTCGCCAGTATGCGTCGTACTATCACGAACGGCATCGGAAGTTCTAGGCAAAGTGCGGAATTTGAGACTACAGGTACGTGTTTACAAGCGTGACTCGCTGGACCACGTCTAAGATGCATGTGATGTCCCCTTTGAAGTCCGTCGGGTGTGATTGTGGCAATCTCTTTTATAGTTGTACGCTGTCGTATTACGTACTTCGTTGGTAAAATCACTTCCTAGCTATTTAGAGATATCCGTGAACCTTAACGGCTCTACTTATTCCTCCAATAGCCCCGACACCGGTATTCATCGCCACCGACTTCTCCACATTTATACGGCTGCTAATGGCCGTTCCATATTTGAAGATCCAGTCTAAAGCCACACGCATGTGGTTTTCAGTCCGTACTACCAGTACCAGGTCATCCGCGTGCGCTTTGCACTAAATATATATCCTTGCAAGTTAATCTAGTCACGCGGTAACAATGGCCACAGAACAACAGATAAAGGCCCTCTGCATATAATATCATAGAGAGGGTACACCCTTGTCTGACTGATATCGATACGATGAGGGATTTCGTCGTACGCCCACTGACGGGCGCTATGGAGGAGACATTGCCGAGTAGCCACATCACGACAGCGAAAAATGGCGGTGGAAACCGTACGTGCGTCGGAACTTCTGCTAGATAGGTATGGCTCACCCCATCCAAGGCTTGATCAAAATATATCGGCACTAGTGCTCCATGGAGGTGGCACGTCTTTGCTAGGGCCATCAAACTGCGATATCTACCAAGCACCGTCTGGATGTTGTTATCTTCACCGAGCGTCGTTTGAGTAAGTGAGATCACTTAGCACAATACTCTTCAAAGGCGCGCTGCTAATAGTCTGGTGAATTGAGGAGCGACAGCAGTCAGTATTCTCGTATCCGTGTGCCTCCCAACGGTTTGTGCAGCGGAACAATCAACCCCTACAAAAACGTCGGCGGTAAGTGCACGTCAGGACACCAGACAGCCGTTCATCGGGGGGCAATCATATAGCTAAAGCTCCTATATAATTACAAAAGGAGCCAATCTGGTCCCTGCGATTTATTCACCGCTGCCATTCCAGTGACCTCCATCACTGTCTCCTCAGTAGTCTCTTCCACCAGTAGAGCTCCCGTCTCTGGTTCAGTGGTTCCGAAAATCGTACGTGTAACTTCGGTGATGCCATCATATCGATATCCACAGCAGTGTAAAGCCGAGCGTAATGTTCTACAAAGGCCTTGTCTATTTCCTGTTGCGATGTTAGGTGTCTGCATCATCCGTTTCCACGCATATACCGCGAATCTTCGTCCTCTTTTGCTTTCGTTGTTAGTATGATACATCGATGGACGTTCTCCTGTAACCCGGTCTACTGACCGTGGCCTGTCGACTGCTCATACGAGGTGCCGTCTCACGAAGGATATAATTCTGGCCTAAGCTCGTTGTACTGCCGCTTGCCACTTCGAAGGAGACAGTAGGTCAGCCATCCCGGCAACACCGTGAAAGAAAAGTCCATCATCTGAACTCGCCACACTGTCTACTCACGAGCATATGTCATCACTGCACGGCGTAGCGCGATTTAGGTCTGTCAGTCCACCAAACGTAGGGTCGCGAGATGCGCCCGGAGGCGTCATTCTCAAGATCTCCAAGCATATTCTATTGCATCTCGACAAGTTTGGTCTTTGAAGTGGACGTTCAGTTTCCAGCGACCGCAGTTCCACCACAACTGCTGCCGCCGGAGGGAAATCGAACATATTAATACCATATGGTCGGTGTAGGCTGCAGGCCACAGTTCTGCATCGAGAGCGTCAGCGTTAAGATTACGTGTAACATGCACTCGATCGAGGCGACTAGCGGGTTGACTCGTCATATGGGTGAAGTTCTGGGCTCAGAGTATATTGAGGAAATTGATCTTTTGGTGCAAGTACACATTTAAAATAGTCGCCTAGTATAAAACGCCCGTGCAGTCCTTAGAAGAGAGGGGCAATTACCTCTGCAAAAAAGCGGGAACGCTCTCGTCTCCTGTCTGTACCGGACGATGCATAACTGTTAATGAGTCATACATGAAGAACCGTCACTGCTAATTCCCGCGCCGACGATAGATCTATAGGTACAGTACATTCTCTGCCATGATGCCTTTTCTGGGAAGTATTGCTATGCCACTGCCAATTTCGGGAGTGTGTGATACACAGCCTTCGTACACGTACATGATAGCAAAGTCTTCTACGTATACTTCTTATAGAAGGATGATGTCGATGTCCGCCACATATAGCATATCTTTGAGTAAAGACATCTCAATTTGCTATTGTACAGTGTTGATATTGACAGAGGCAAGACGATATGCTTTTCTTCACTCATTCGGATGTGTATCGCCCATGGAAACTTACGTCATTTGATGATGGCTCCGTCCTGTGCGCCGGCGTTGGTTTATTTCTAACCCTAGAGGGGTTGTCACGTCCATCTGCTCGATGTCATTTGAAACGAGACTCGTCCGACCTGGCAACATGTTTCCAGTCATCGACAGTCTAATGTCGGTGTTGACGTAAAAAAAAAAAAAAATGGTACAAATGGCTCTGAGCACTACGGAACTTTCTAACATCTGAGGTCATCAGTCCCCTAGACTCAAAACTACTTAAACATAATTAACCTAAGCACATCACACACATCCATGCCCGAGGCAGGATTCGAATCTGGGACCGCAGCAGCAGCGCGGTTCCGGACGGAAGCGCCTATAACCACTCGGCCACAGCGCCCGGCGTGCTGCTGTCGATATGGTGGTATTGGCGGTATGAGGTCTCAGTATTCCCTCGGTCGTTTTTTGATCGTCGCTCTTCGTACGTATTAAGCAGTCGACCTTTCTTAAGCCGTTGCGAGGGACTTTGCTCGCGCGTGTGCGTTGCTGTATCCGCGTGTGGGAGTGCGTCTCTGTTTCCTCTGCTGTTTGAGACCGAGGCAGCCGTTACCATTGCCTTTTTGTCTTCCGATCTCTGTATTTTACGCATCGGTCGCTGCTGCTCGCCAGGAGCTGTCGCCGCCGCTACCCTGCACGGGCCGTCATTAGCTCTCAATAGATCTTCGACGGGACTGCCCAGCTGTTCCGTGAGACATTGTTCAGTATGGTGTCCTTTCAGATAACATTTGTGTATGTGAGAGGGACGGATATCACAGTAGGTGTTGCTACAGCTTCCCCTGTCGATACTTCTATAATTCTCCGTTGGAGACTTACTGAGCGGACGTGCCCTTCCTGACCACAAACTGTGCAAGTTTTCGGCTGACCGTCGTAAGTTATTATCGCCCCTCAGCCTCCATTTGTGAGATAAGACGGCACGTGTTTTCTTAGCTCGATGCGAATTTCTCGTACCCCTTTAAGAGCTGGGTACGTCGTAAAAGTTGTCCATTTGCTGCTATGTGACCGATCACCCTACCATACGGTTCCAGCGCGGCGACCACGATGTCAATCAGAACCTCAAATGTTAGCTCGAATACTCTAACGGCATGACCAATAAAAATCTTACGTATATGATGGTAAATAGCATACTCAAATTTTAAAAAAGGCATAACACTATGCTAATAAAAACTAAACTAAACTAAACTCCGCCCGAAGAGGTCATGAAGGCCCAACGGCAACGACTGGCTGCCGGGTCATCCTCAGCGCAAATGGAGGGGCATGTGGTCAGCACCCCGCTCTCCCGGCCGTATGTCAGTTTACGAGATCGGAGCCGCTACTTCTCAATCAAGTAGCTCCTCAGTTTTTCCCACAAGGGCTGAGAGCATTCCACTTGCCAGCAGCGCTCGTCACCCCGGGTCGTCACTCACCCAAGTGCTAGCCAACTAGCCCAGCCCGGCAGCTCTTAACTTCGCTGATGTGACGGGAACTGGATAACACTGTGCTGTCTGTAATAATGTTATTTTATTTTGCCACCGGTTCCGGTACTGAACCATCATCAACTGCAGGAAAATTATCACAGATGTACTACATGTCATACATGCTTTAACATAAGTTAACACAGGTTGCCGTTATTACCAAGATAATATAAAATAAAAAATTGTTACAAGATTAGATTTTTATCTTATTATTTTCTTGGGAAATGTGGTTTCCTGTGGTAAATTATGTTAAAGCATGTATGACATGTGATAATTTTCCTGCCATTGACGATGGTACAGAACTAAAATCGGTAGCAAAATAAATTAACATTGTAAGTAGGCTGTTTTATGTTGGTAATGCCATGTAGTGCTGTGTATGAAAATCGCTGACCGCATTGTGCGCAGTCTGTGGCTTGTTGGCATTGTTAGAGTATTCGCTATTGTAGTGTTGGGCAGTTGGATGTGAACAGCGCGTAGCGTTGGGCAATTGGAGGTGAGCCGCCAGCAGTGGTGAATATGGAGAGAGAAATGCCAGAGTTTTGAGAGGCTACTATAAGCGGACTACCTAGACGTGTGTCCGCCAGAAAAAGGAAATTTGTAAAGATGCGTGCCATGAATTGATATATATATATATATATATATATATATATATATATATATATATATATATATGATGACTTTTGAACATTATTAAAGTAAATACATTGTTTGTTCTCAATCAACATCTTTCATTTGCTAACTCTGCCTATCAATAGTTAGTGCCCTCAGTAGTTAGAATATTTTATTTAGCTGGCAGTATCGGCGCTCGCTGTATTGCAGTACTTCGAGTAACGAAGATTTTTGTGAGGTAAGTGATTCATGAAAGGCGTAGGTTTCTGTTAGTCAGGGCCGTTCTTTTGTAGGGATTATTGGAATTCAGACTGCGTTGCGCTAAAAATATTGTGTGTCAGTTTAGTGATGATCAGAGTAAGTAAAGAGAAAACTGTTTGAGTATGTTGAATTTTACTCAGCTGTTTGAAAATCAAATAATGTAAGACTTTTTCCAGCACCGTCATTCATAATTTTTCAAAGGGTACGTTTCACCATTATTGCATGATCAGTAGCTACCGCTCCCACATGGCTGTCGGAGAGTTTAAATTAACGTCCGTCTTTGCACGATCTTGTCGCACACCGTATAATTGATCAGTTTGATGTAGACCATGCTGCTTGTGATAGAGAAGTGTATTCCAACCATATCCTGTGGCTCAGTTTTAATCTCTTCTCATATAAACCATTGTACTTCATGCCTTTGGTTGTGAAAATTCATTATTAAGATTTATCTTGATGATAGACTGTCGGTACGATTGAGCCATTGTAGATCGAACGTTACAAACACTAGCGAAGACTATCAGAAAGTAAACAACTGCCGCTTTGCGTATCCGAGTACCCTTCCTGGAAAGACTCAAACTTCCATATGCCCCAGTGCTTGCTACCCATAGTTCTCCCACAGTTATTTGAATCCCGCTCGTCGGCAGCTCGTGGTCGTGCGGTACCGTTCTCGCTTCCCACGCCCGGGTTCCCGGGTTCGATTCCCGGCGGGGTCAGGGATATTCTCTGTCTTGTGATGACTGGGTGTTGTGTGCTGTCCCTAGGTTAGTTAGGTGTAAGTAGTTCTAAGTTCTAGGGGACTGATGACCATAGAAGTTAAGTCCCATAGTGCTCAGAGCCATTTGAATCCCGCTCAGGGAAAGACTTATTTACACTGAAGCGTAAAAAAAAAAACTGCTGTAGTATTCTAAAAACAGAGATACGTAGGCCGGCCGGAGTGGCCGAGCGGTTCCAGGCGCTACAGTTTGGAACCGCGCGACCTCTACAGTCGCAAGTTCGAATCCTGCCTCGGGCATGGATGTGTGTGATGTCCTTAGGTTAGTTAGGTTTAAGTAGTTCTAAGGCACTGATGACCTCAGAAGTTAAGTCCCATAGTGCTCAGAGCCATTTGAACCATCAGAGACACGTAAACAGGCAGAATATGGGGCTACAGTCGACAAGGCCCATATAGGACAACAAGTGTCTGGCGCAGTTGTTACATCAATTACTGCTGCTAAAATGGCAGGTTATCAAGATTTGTGTTAGTTTGAAGGTTGTGTTACAGTCGGCGCACGAGCGATGGGACACAGCATCTTCGAGGTAGTGATGAAGGGTTGTTGTGGGGGGTGGGGGGGGGGGGGGTGGGGGGAGACCAGACAGCGAGGTCATCCGTCTTATCGGATTAAGGAAGGACGGGGAAGGAAGTCGGGCGTGCCCTTTCAGAGGAACCATCCCGACATTTGCCGGGAGGGAAATCACGGAAAACCTAAATCAGGATGGCCGGACGCGGGATTGAACCGTCGTCCTCCCGAATGCGAGTCCAGTGTGCTAACCACTGCGCCACCTCGCTCGGTGGTAGCGATGAAGTGGGGATTTCCCCGACGACTATTTCAAGAGTGTACCATGAATATTAGGATTCCAGTAAAACATCAGATCTCCAACATCGTACCAGTTGGAAAAAGATTCTGCAAGAACGGGACCAACAACAACTGAAGAGTATCGTTCAACGTAATAGAAGTGCAACAGTGTTCCGATTGAAGTAGATACTTCCTGTGAATTAATATGGGCAGAGGTCATTGTTGGCAACCGGAATAAAATAATAATTGGATTCTTTTACCGACCTCCCAATTCAGATGATACAGTTGCTGAAAGGTTCAAAGAAAACTTGAGTTTGATTTCAAACACGTATCCGACTCATACGGTAATAGTTGGTAGTGTCTTTAATTTACCCACGATATGTTGGCGAAAACACATGTTTAATTCCGGAGGTACGCATAAAATATCATCCGAAATTGTGCTAAACGCATTCTATGAAAATTGTTTCGAGCAGTTAGTTCATGAGCCCATGCGAATAGTAAACGGTTATGAAAACATACTTGACGTCTTAGCAACAAATAATCCTGAGTTAATAACGAGCACCAAAACCGATTCAGGGATTAGTGAACACAGGGCTGTCGTAGCAAGATTGAATATTGTAATCTCAAAATCCTCGAAAAATAAGCGAAAAATATACCTATCAAAAAACAGATAAAAATTCACTCGACGCCTTCCTGAAGGATAATCTCTACTCATTCCAAGTTAATAACATAAGTCTAAAGTCTATTCACCGAGAGCTGGGACGAAACAAACATAAACAGTGTCACGTGAGCGACTACGCTCGTTTCCAGAGAAAGCATTCGGTGTTCACGTGATACGTAGGGGTGAGGAAAATCCTTGGCGCACGCTTTGCAGCTGGCGGCGTTCGGCTGGCTGCCGAGCTGTCACAGCGGACCGTGAGAAACCTGGGCAACAATGTACGAAATAAATTTAACAATAATGTTAAACTGAGTTCATTCTGTCGAAGCAGATTTCATTCAGGTTGCTAACAAAACGTTCCATTCAAACACAATTAATTGTTAATTTTAAAAACAGTACCAGTAATAATAATGATAAAGGACGAAACATGGTTTATTCTGTCAAACATGAACTGTTTTCATTGCGGTTTATAACAAACCGCTCCTCTGTAATGCAGTCTAATTTCCACATTTGAGTTTCCACTTCTTCTACGACATGGAGGACGCACTTGTTCCAATCCTCTGCAGCCACTGTTCTTACTGCTTCTTCTAGCAGTACTTTAACTTCTGGCGTTTTGTATGTTTTGTTTTTCGCTGCAACATATCCTTGGATTCTGGCCCACACTAACTCGATGGCATTTAATTCACAGTGGTACGGAGGAATTCTGAGAACAGTTTTCCCTGCATTCTTCGCCATTTCATCTATTGCGTATTCGTTGTGCGCTGTTCTGCGGTTTTTAACTATATCTAAAAGTTCTTTCTTCAACATACCGTCTTCGAATTCGATGTTTTTAGATTTTAGCCACTCTGACATTTCGTGCTTATTGGAATTCGCATTGGGAACTTTTTCTTTTTTCCGAAAATGGTACGGCACATTATCAAGAACAATAACTGCATTTTCCTGAAGCCGAGGAAGAACATCTTGAAACCACTTCTCGAAGGTTTCGGCGCACATCTCCACATGATAATCTCCACTTTTCTTGGATACGAAAGTCCACAAACATCCTTCAAAGGACCCTGCTTTGCTGCCAATGTGTGCGATAATCAGACGTTTCCCTTTACCTGATGGGCCCTTGCTTCCGGTGGATAATCCGGACAGAAACGCTTGTTTTGCGGAATTTATAGTGTCATCTACCCATACGTAACTTCGGGTATGTCCTGCGTTCATCCACGTCTCGTCCAAATAGTAAATGGGTCTGCCTTTATCTCTCAACCGTTTAATGGTTCGAAGATAACGCCGCCTACATAAAATGATATCCCTGTCGATTAGCATCCTATCGCGCCCACGCCGGACATACACTCCTGGAAATGGAAAAAAGAACACATTGACACCGGTGTGTCAGACCCACCATACTTGCTCCGGACACTGCGAGAGGGCTGTACAAGCAATGATCACACGCACGGCACAGCGGACACACCAGGGACCGCGGTGTTGGCCGTCGAATGGCGCTAGCTGCGCAGCATTTGTGCACCGCCGCCGTCAGTGTCAGCCAGTTTGCCGTGGCATACGGAGCTCCATCGCAGTCTTTAACACTGGTAGCATGCCGCGACAGCGTGGACGTGAACCGTATGTGCAGTTGACGGACTTTGAGCGAGGGCGTATAGTGGGCATGCGGGAGGCCGGGTGGACGTACCGCCGAATTGCTCAACACGTGGGGCGTCAGGTCTCCACAGTACATCGATGTTGTCCCCAGTGGTCGGCGGAAGGTGCACGTGCTCGTCGACCAGGGACCGGACCGCAGCGACGTACGGATGCACGCCAAGACCGTAGGATCCTACGCAGTGCCGTAGGGGACCGCACCGCCACTTCCCAGCAAATTAGGGACACTGTTGTTCCTGGGGTATTGGCGAGGACCATTCGCAACCGTCTCCATGAAGCTGGGCTACGGTCCCGCACACCGTTAGGCCGTCTTCCGCTCACGCCCCAACATCGTGCAGCCCGCCTCCAGTGGTGTCGCGACAGGCGTGAATGGAGGGACGATTGGAGACGTGTCGTCTTCAGCGATGAGAGTCGCTTCTGCCTTGGTGCCAATGATGGTCGTATGCGTGTTTGGCGCCATGCAGGTGAGCGCCACAATCAGGACTGCATACGACCGAGGCACACAGGGCTAACACCTGGCATCATGGTGTGGGGAGCGATCTCCTACACTGGCCGTACACCACTGGTGATCGTCGAGGGGACACTGAATAGTGCACGGTACATCCAAACCGTCATCGAACCCATCGTTCTACAATTCCTAGACCGGCAAGGGAACTTGCTGTTCCAACAGGACAATGCACGTCCGCATGTATCCCGTGCCACCCAACGTGCTCTAGAAGGTGTAAGTCAACTACCCTGGCCAGCAAGATCTCCGGATCTGTCCCCCATTGAGCATGTTTGGGACTGGATGAAGCGTCGTCTCACGCGGTCTGCACGTCCAGCACGAACGCTGGTCCAACTGAGGCGCCAGGTGGAAATGGCATGGCAAGCCGTTCCACAGGACTACATCCAGCATCTCTACGATCGTCTCCATGGGAGAATAGCAGCCTGCATTGCTGCGAAAGGTGGATATACACTGTACTAGTGCCGACATTGTGCATGCTCTGTTGCCTGTGTCTATGTGCCTGTGGTTCTGTCAGTGTGATCATGTGATGTATCTGACCCCAGGAATGTGTCAATAAAGTTTCCCCTTCCTGGGATAATGAATTCACGATGTTCTTATTTCAATTTCCAGGAGTGTATTTCAAATTCATTTCTCTCAATAGCTAATAAAATTTAGTTCTCCGAAAATTGCCCAGATCTGCATCTTCGTTAACGACTGTAAGCAAAAAAATGGTTCAAATGGCTCTGAGCACTATGCGACTTAACTTCTGAGGTCATTAGTCGCCTAGAACTGAGAACTAATTAAACCTACCTAACCTAAGGACACCAGCCACATCAATGCCCAAGGCAGGATTCGAACCTGCGACCGGAGCGGTCGCTCGGCTCCAGGATGTAGCGCCTAGAGCCGCACGGCCACTCCGGCCGGCGACTGTAAGCACTTTGTCAATTGTTGGCAATTCATTACGAAAAAAAATTCGTGTTCTTTCCTTCGTATCGCGATTCTATCGAAGTCATCAACACTTTCAGAAAGTTTCTGTCGTAATTTTCCTTTCTTGGGAGACTTCAAAGAGTGTGTGGCCTTGTACTCACTTATCACATGATACACTGAAAAACGTCCAACACCTGTAGCTGCAGCTGTTTTCGAAACAATGTCAGTCGTCGACTGCTCTCGGTGTAACAGTTCCGTTTTATACACATTAAGCACCATGTGCTTCTCAGAAGAACTTAATGATTTATTCTTTGCTCCCTTCTTTGGTGGACTCAGAACTGACACGTCGACCTCACTCGCTGAATCCGTGGATGACATAATGAGGACAACCGTATGTGTCACTAATGAAATAAGTGAATATACAGGGTGATTCAAAAAGAATACCACAACTTTAAAAATGTGTATTTAATGAAAGAAACATAATATAACCTTCAGTTATACATCATTACAAAGAGTATTTAAAAAGGTTTTTTTTCACTCAAAACAAGTTCAGAGATGTTCAATATGGCCCCCTCCAGACACTCGAGCAATATCAACCCGATACTCCAAATCGTTCCACACTCTCTGTAGCATATCAGGCGTAACAGTTTGGATAGCT
Source organism: Schistocerca americana (assembly GCF_021461395.2). Lineage (NCBI taxonomy): Eukaryota > Metazoa > Arthropoda > Insecta > Orthoptera > Acrididae > Schistocerca > Schistocerca americana. Next base: position 241,417,138 of record NC_060125.1, on the reverse strand, counting down.
GCTGTTATTTCTCGTTTCAAATCATCAATGGTGGCTGGGAGAGGTGGCCGAAACACCATATCCTTAACATACCCCCATAAGAAAAAATCGCAGGGGGTAAGCTCATGGCTTCTCGGAGGCCAGTGATGAAGTGCTCTGTCACGGGCTGCCTGGCGGCCGATCCATCGCCTCGGGTAGTTGACGTTCAGGTAGTTACGGACAGATAAGTGCCAATGTGGTGGCGGTCCATCCTGCTGAAATATGAATTGTTGTGCTTCTTGTTCGAGCTGAGGGAACAGCCAATTCTCTGACATCTCCAGATACTGTAGTCCAGTTACAGTAGCACCTTCGAAGAAAAAGGGACCAAAAACTTTATTGGCTGAAATGGCACAGAAAACGTTCACCTTAGGCGAGTCACGTTCATACTGAGTTGTTTCCCGCGGATTCTCAGTGCCCCATATACAGACATTGTGACGGTTGACTTTCCCGTTAGTGTGGAAAGTTGCTTCATCACTAAACACAATCTTTGAAACGAAAGATTCTTCTGTTTCCATTTGAGCAAGGATAAAATCACAGAAATCGATTCTTTTAATCTTATCAGCTGCAGACAGTGCTTGAACCAATTTCAGACGATAAAGTTTCATAACTAACCTTTTTCGTAGGACTCTCCATACAGTTGATTGTGGAATTTGCAGCTCTCTGCTAGCTCTGCGAGTCGATTTTCCTGGGCTGCAAACAAATGCTTGCTGGATGCGTGCTACATTTTCATCACTCGTTCTCGGCCGTCCAGAACTTTTCCCTTTGCACAAACACCCATTCTCTGTAAACTGTTTATACCAACGTTTAATACACCACCTATCAGGAGGTTTAACACCATACTTCGTTCAAATGCACGCTGAACAACTGTCGTCGATTCACTTCTGCCATACTCAATAACACAAAAAGCTTTCTGTTGAGCGGTCGCCATCTTAGCATCAACTGACGCTGACGCCTAGTCAACAGCGCCTCAAGCGAACAAATGTACAACTAAATGAAACTTTATAGCTCCTTTAATTTGCCGACAGATAGTGCTTAGCTCTGGCTTTTTCGTTGCAGAGTTTTAAATTCCTAAAGTTGTGGTATTCTTTTTGAATCACCCTGTATAAAATAAGAAACCATGCGATGCTATTGGATGCACGCATAAACAGTGAATGCTCAGCGTGACTACAAACACATATACTTACTCTAGTAATCAATGACTAGTCTTTCAAGCGTCTTTACAGATGAACTTAAGATATCCTGAAATCGCCGCCGTACAACACCCACTAACGAGCTCGCACCTGCAACTGAGACGGCCACACTGACTGAGCGCCGCGCCTGTGAACCGCACAATGCATCGCTCGTAAAGGACAAACGGTTGCACCCATCACATTCGAACAAACTACAAAATTAAATTCAAACCATTCTGAAACTTTTCCCGCTTACACCCCACCACATAAAAATTTAAAGGGGAAAAGTTTGTCGCTTACTATACTTCGGATGATGATTTGGTAAAAGTTCTGCATCAGACGTGAGATTTTAATTTATTACTTCGCTATTACTGACTCTATTGGGCAGAAAATTTGCAGACGTCATCAGCATATAGTACTGAAGGCAATTATAAAATTATTTTTCTGTGCGACACACAGTTTAGGAGATATGGGGTGATAAATATAGAGTAACGCGAAAAAAATAACTTTTCCTGAAAGCTTAAATATTCCTCTTTTTCAGTGACAATAAATTTTAATGTAATGTAAAAAAAAAGGTGTCGGAAGGTAGTTCTCGGATCACTATATCATGTTCAGATGCCAAATTATAAAAAAACACTTCATTTTTTAATTTCTGACGCCCCTGCCTTGTACACCCCCCGATGGCAGTGGTGTGGTCACGCGCCTTGCCGTGTTTACAGTACGTCTCTTGTCTCAGTGAATGGAGTGTAGACTAGATGTGGCTTACATTCAAAGAAATACTATCGGCAGCAATTGAGAGATTTATACCAAATAAATTAACAAACGACGGAGCTGATCCTCCTTGGTATACAGAACGAGTTAGAACACTGTTGCAGAAACAACGAAACAAGCATGCCAAATTTAAACAGACACAAAATCCCCAAGATTGGCCATCTTTTACAGAAGCTCCAAATTTAGGGCGGACTTCAATGCGAGATGCCTATAACAGTTTCCACAACGAAACTTTGTCTCGAAACCTGGCAGAAAATACAAAGAGAAGCTGGTCGTATGTGAAGCATGTTAGCGGCAAGAAACAATCAATGCCTTCACTGCACGATAGCAATGGAGATACTATCGAAGACAGTGCTGCCAAAGCAGGGTTACTAAACACAGCCTTCCGAAATGCCTTCACAAAAGAAGACGAAGTAAATATCCGAGAATTCGAATCGAGAACAGCTGCCAACATGAGTAACGTAGAAGTAAATATCCTCGGAGTAGTGAAGCAACTCAAATCACTTAATAAAAGCAAGTCTTCTGGTCCAGACTGTATACCAATTACGTTCCTTTCGGAGTATGCTGATGCATTAGCTCCATACTTAACAATCATATACAGCCGTTCGCTCGACGAAAGATCCGTACCCAAAGACTGGAAAGTTGCTCAGATCACACCAATATTCAAGAAAGGTATTAGGAGTAATCCACTAAATTACAGGCCCATATCGTTAACGTCCATATGCGGCAGGATTTTGTAACATATATTGTGATCGAACATAATGAATTACCGCGAAGAAAACGGTGTATTGACTCACAGTCAATATGGGTTTAGAAAACATCGTTCTTGTGAAACACAACTAGCTCTTTATTCACATGAAGTGCTGAGTGCTATTGACAAGGGATTTCAGATCGATTCCGTATTTCTGGATTTCCGGAAGGCTTTTGGCGCTGTACCGCACAAGCGGCTCGTAGTGAAATTGCGTGCTTATGGAATTTCGTCTCAATTACGTGACTGGATCTGTGATTACCTGTCAGAGAGGTCACAGTTCGTAGTAATTGACGGAAAGTCATCGAGTAAAACAGAAGTGTCTCCTGGCATTCCCCAAGGTAGTGTTATAGGCTCTTTGCTGTTCCTTATCTATATAAACGATTTGGTAGACAATCTGAGCAGCCGTCTTCGGTTGTTTGCAGATGACGCTGTCGTTTATCGACTAATAAAGTCATCAGAAGATCAAAAAAACTGCAAAACGTTTCAGAAGAGATATCGTAATGGTGCGAAAAGTGGCAGTTGACCTTAAATAATGAAAAGTGTGAAGTCATCCACATGAGTGCTAAAAGGAACTCGTTAAACTTCGGTTACACGATAAATCAGTCTAATCTAAAAGCAGTAAATTCAACTAAATACCTAGGTATTACAATTACGAACAATTTAAATTGGAAGGAACACATAGAAAATGTTGTGCGGAAGGCTAACCAAAGACTGCATTTTATTGGCAGGACACTAAGAAAATGTAACAGACCTACTAAGGAGACTGCCTACACTAAGCTTGTCCGTCCTCTTTTAGAATACTACTGCGCGGTGTCGAATCCTTACCAGATAGGACTGACGGAGTACATGGAAAAAGTTCAAAGAAAGGCAGCACGTTTAGTATTCTCGCGAAATATAGAAGAGAGTGTCACAGAAATGATACAGAATTTGGGATGGACATCATTAAAAGAAAGGCGTTTTTCGTTGCGACAGAATCTTCTCACGAAATTCCAATCACCAACTTTCTCCTCCGAATGCGAAAATATTTTGTTTACATCGGCTTACATAGGGAGGAACGTCCACCAAGATAAAATAAGGGAAATCAGAGCCCGTACGGAAAGGTATAGGTGTTCATTCTTTCCGCGCGCTATACGAGATTGGAATGATAGAGAATTGTCAAGGTGGTTCGATGAACCCTCTGCCAGCAAGTTCAATGTGATTTGCCGAGTATCCATGTAGATGTACATGTAGAACCCTTCGGCAAATTTCTGCAGATTTCAATGCTGGACCATCAGCAAGTGGCACCGTGGGAACCATTCAACGAAACTTCATCGATATGGGCTTTCGGAGCTGAAGGCCCACTCGTGTACCCTTGATGACTGAAAGACACAATGCTTTGCGCGTCGCCTGGGCCCGTCAACACCGACATTGGACTGTCGATGAGTGGAAACATGTTGCGTGCTCGGACGACTCTCGTTTCAAATGATATCGAGCAGATGGACGTGGCAACCTCGTCAATCCATCGACCCTGCATGTTAACAATCGACTGTTCAAGCTGTGGAGCCTTGGTAATGGTGTGGGCCGCGTGCATTTGGAATGATAGATCTAGTTACGATTCCGACAGATGACACCTACGTAAGCATCCTGATTGATCACCCGCATCCATTCATGCCCATCGTGCATTCCGACAGACGCGGGCAATTCCAGCAGGACTATACTACACCCCACACGTCCAGGAACATTCTTCTGAGTTTAAACACTTCCGCTGGCCTCCCGACTCCCCAGAGATGAATATTATGGAGAGTATCTGTGTGCCTTGCACTGTGTTGTTCAGAACAGATCTCCATCCCCTCGTACTCTTACGATTTATGGACAGCCCTGCAAGATTCATAGTGTCAGTTCCCTCCAGTACTACTTCAGACATTAGTCGAGTCCATTCCACTTCGTGTTGCGACCCTTCTGCGAGTTCGCCGGGGCCCTACACGATATGGGGCAGGTGTACCAGTTTCTTTGGCTCTTCAGTGTAGTTTTAGTAGACTTATTTAGTTTTGGTTACTTTTACCTAGTTTTCTTGTCAGATTGCCTTGGCTTTGGCGTGAAATGCATTAGTGCAGTGTCTATGTTTGACAGGAGTTTGCAAATACATTTCCTGATTTAATATGACTGTAAATTGTCAGTAGTATCTGTTTCTTCAGACATGCATGCAAGGCAACAGAACCAGTATAGTTCGTCCATATATTTTAGTAGGACAGCAACTATAACGTTTAAACTCAAGCTTTCAATGCGTAATTGAAATTATTTCATCAACTGCTTTTTTAGAGAACTATTTAATGAAACCAATGTTTCACTACATTATTAATTTTTGTCTTTACTATGGGATACTAATTGACAAGAAAATCACTTTCTCACACTAACGATTACAGAAATAATCTAGATGATTCCGAACGAATCAACATGTAACGTTATTGTGGAAGTTAACCTGTAGACCAACTTCCTTTACATACATACTCTATTAGCACAAGCGCACATGCAAAGAAAGTGATGATAACATTTACTTTAAATCTATTTTTTATTACTGTTTTTTTTAATTAATTAACTTCATATTTCACTTCAATATTATGCAATAGCTCACTTGAATCTCGGACAGTCTTTGTTGAAATACACTTTACCATTTTCCATGACAGTTGTAACACGAATTTAGGTTTTTGTATTCAAGCCAAGATGCACAGAACACAGATAACAACGTGTCCTGGATCAGTGATAGTCTGAATGCACACATAAATTAAATTCTACTAACCTCTCTTTCTTTCGTTTTTCTTTTCTTCTCTTCAGCGTATACTCCGTTTCGTTACAGGTTCCGCTGCACTGGAACGCAGCGTTGAGGCTAATTGCCCTACCTGCCGCTGCAGTCGTCAGCTACCCAAGGGAGGGAAGTCGTGTCTACCATCTCTCTATGAAATGTGTAACCTTTCTGCTGTCTGACACCATAATTTAACCGTTTGCGCATCGTATTTTCTAAGCCGGAAACTGGGGGACCAGCCCAGCATTTGCCCAAACAAGAGTGGGAAAACGCCTAAAAACCAGACGGTCGTTAATCCGGTGCGCTAATTCGATCCTGGGCTGGCTTGGTGTTGTGGACTTCCTGACTCGTGACTCGTGATGTGTAGACATTTTAGTGGTGATTTTTTCCGACAGTGAAAGGAATCCGCAACACTGGCAGAGGCTCTGCGGACCGTTTTGAAGTAACAACATTCCTCTACCTTTTATCCGAGTTTAGAACTGGCTACGTACATAGTACAGAAGTATGTCTCACTGTCTTTTTTACATATTTTTATTTTTGATTTTTTCTCTTCCTTCACAATTACTGTAGCAAATGAATAAATTTCTTGTCTTAATTGATGAATTTTAAATTCTTACTCAATTTTTTTTTGTAAGAAAGAAAGAGATTTTAAACATCTTCTTAAATTCCGTGAGTCGTTTTACCTTCTTACAACGTATTTTAACCTTCTGTCAAGATCTCTTTCGTTTCTTTTTTGAAGAAGCACACCAATGGAACATTTTTAGAACTGTGTCCGCGGGCACACGATTGAAGCTGGTGAAGTAACAGCAGATATGATACGCACTAAAGTCAAAATGTACCATTTTTTTAACGTGTGCTCACAGGACGTAATGGAACAGCGGATAAATTTACACGACTACATGCATTTACACTACTGAGAACTATGTCCCAGCATCACACAGATTTATGTTACTGAGTGGGTTACAACATCCCACGGGAGCTGATTTTAAATTTTCATTTACATCATTTCTCAGTTTTGTAATTACGTGTATTTTATTTGGTGACTGATCGCTTTCAGAATGCTTGATAATAACTATGTGTCGAAACTACAATCGCAGTGATGATATTTTAACAGCCTAAAGCGGAATGATTTCACTCAAAATGAATCTTTTTTCATTTCAAATATAGTATTTACTACTTCTTGCTTCAGCTTATTTATCAGAAAGTACACGTTCAAGTGTTTTTTGGTTTATTGAAGAGTTTAGTTTACTGTGCTAACCTTCAACATCATCCCTGGTCCTGTGCAGCTGGTTAAAAACATTACGCATTTCACTCGATCTACTAGGACTTTTCATCCATTGATTGACCATATAGTCTGAGCATTTCATTTACTCCGTTATTACCATCCACGCTTCATCAAAACTGTTGAGCGGAGATGTGTCGCTGCAGCAAATACGCGTCAAAACAGTCAGCCTTCTTTTCTCTTCCTGTATCCCTCCGTTAACCCCAAAAAATGGTTCAAATGGCTCTGCGCACTGCGGGACTTAACTGCTGAGGTCATCCGTCCCCTAGAACTTAGAACTACTTATACCTAACTAACCCAAGGACATCACACACGTCCATGCCCGAGGCAGGATTCGAACCTGCGATCGTAGCGGTCGCGCAGTTCCAGACTGTAGCGCCTAGAACCGCTCGGCCACTCCGGCCGGCCGTTAATCCCAGTTCTTGCACTTTCTTCGAAACACTTTGGTTAAAGTGAAAACTGTAGCCGGAAGGAAATGTTTCGGGGAACACGATTTTCATAGCTTTAACTGTACCCATTTCATAGTGTTGCACTCCAGGCATTATATTTTTCAGTCCAGAAAAAAGGATCTCATACATATTTTAGTTTTTGTCTGGGATGAAAGCAAATGTAGCAAGAAATAGCTTCATCTCTTATCCTGTGCTTCCGATTTCTACGTGTTTGGTATGCAGTTGCTTCACCCGTTTTGAACAATTGTCAAATGTTCTGTCTATAGGAATAGTTCCATTTTCACCCAGGGTTTTCTACGGTCCTTCACAACTGAACACCGGGATTCTTTAGTAGGCATCGGATTCACCGTCAATTTCGAAAAAGGTATTACCTATGGTTGTTTTCAAAATATCTTCGCTCAGTTGATTCTCCAGACTGGGTCCTCACAGTAATTCCCCTTCTTGCTTTGCACAACACAGTCTTGGAGTTCTCATGATCTGGTTCATTTGCGTAGATGAACTCTGAACCTTTCTCTTTCAAATCTTGGAATTCCTTTTCAAAAATTTGGAAAACAGGCGCTGTTCTTTCTTCTTGGAATTTTTCCCTAAAGTTATGAATTCGTTTCTTAATCTGGACATTTGCTTCCTGGGAAAGAATTTGCTTATCAGCCATGAGTCTGCCATTCGCAATTTAGGAACAGCCTCACACCTAACTCCGGACTTCACGCATAACCAGTTCGTACACTTATCACATTTCCATGCTCCCGGTAGCAATGAGCATCCATGAGAACACGCGGCTTCCTTTTCTCATCGTTGCAATTATTTCCATTACTCCCAATGTACAGAAAGCAAGTAGGTTAGGCCTACGAAGCTATAATGCAACGAAGGCTGTCGGCGAGGGCCCAGCCTGACTGATGGTGACGTCACATACGCTACTGGAGAACGAGTGGCGTAAATTAGCAGTGGGGGAGGCTCGGGCCGCAAAACCCACGGTGCCAAAGTGCTCGGTCGGAAGTGCTACGGTACCTGCGGCACCTACAAAAGGGTCGGAGAAACCACGGTAGGAAAGCCCACGGAGCAGCTGGTTTATCTCCCTCTCTCGCTAACGAGCGCACTGCACTTTAGGCGATGCGAGTTAGTTGGGTTAAATTTTGTCAATGTATTCATATAAAAACTCAATGCTGGTATACGCATTTTTACGATTCTAATGGAAATGGAAATAGCGTTTGGCGTCATTGGCGGGAGGCCCCTTACAGGGCAGGTCCGGCCGCCTTGTTGCAGTCTTATTACATTCGACGCCACATTGGACGACCAGCACGCCGGTTGGGGATAAAATGATGAGGAAGACAACACAACCCCCCGTCGCTGAGCGGAGAAAATTCCCGACCCAGCCGGGAATAGAACTCGGGCCGCTTAGGACGGCAGTCCGTCATGCTGACCATTCAGCGGACACGATTCAAATGGGAACATTACTTTGCTCGCAGGTGACTATGTCAAGCATTGCATAGGCGTCGACCAACATTATGTTGACATAGTCTCGGCATGTACTCGTACTTGACCCACACAAGGCTCTTCTTACAATTACCAGTTGCCATGGAGCATGATAACATCTCACAGCTTTAAATGCACAACCAACATCCATCCGAAGCTCTAACTCTTTTAAGCCTCACATGCACACTGGGTCTGATGGCTAACGACCGACTTTCTCCTCAGCCGGTGCTCTCTCTTCGCTCCCTCCACCTTTTCCCCTTCGTAACACAGAGGAAAGACCCTCCAGTTTTTACCATTCTGCGGCAACAATTCTGTCGAACCTATACATGAAACAGTAAACCATATATTTTACAGTTTACAATATACATAACCGCGTGATTCAGCTGCTCCTAGCCGGCCGGTGTGGCCGTGCGGTTAAAGGCGCTTCAGTCTGGAACCGCGTGACCGCTACGGTCGCAGGTTCGAATCCTGCCTCGGGCATGGATGTGTGTGATGTCCTTAGGTTAGTTAGGTTTCATTAGTTCTAAGTTCTAGGCGACTGATGACCTCAGAAGTTAAGTCGCATAGTGCTCAGAGCCATTTTTCATCTGCTCCTACCGATGTCGTTTCCTGCAGCCAGCAACGTTATATCTGGCCTTCAAAAACCAAGAGCGGGATTTTCATATTATCTCGCTCGCTACGCTCAAACTATTAGTACTACATTAAAATCGAACAAGACCTTTTTGTAGAATATTTTGAGTAGTTAAATTTTATACTGGGATACGTGTTCGCTGGATACAACGGTTTTCGAGTAATTCAAGAAAAACGTACAAAAGTGGCCATCAAATGCTCTTCCACCCCCACACTCATCCATCACCAGTCAGGTTTTCTAGTATGTTGTTCCTGGCACTCCCTCCTACCACAACACAGTTTTCGAATACACGAATTACTCCCAATGACGGACCTTTTTTGGTCTCTATTGCTTAGGCTATTACGCCACCAGCATAATAGACTACTTGGTAATTTCCAAGAATGATTTTCTATCGAAGTGGCGGGGTCCAAACGATACATATCGAACGTGCGATCGTAAATCGATCATGCGACTCTGGTGGAGGCGTTACGAGTATATTTATGGTGGTCGCTACAGCAACGACAAAAGAAGAGCGTTACAAAAATACTTGTAATTGCAAAGGAGACGACTTACCCTACTTGTCATCGGTGTTGTCGTCATGTGAAGTTCCGTTACGGTGGTCTGGATGGATAATTTGGAAGAGTCCAACCATGTATTCTTTCGTGATACTCGTTCGTTTTCCGCACTGTCCTCAATGAAATTGTATGTCAGCATCGAAACTGTTCTTACGAAGTTTTACACACTTCGCACCGCCACAGTCTACTCAGTCCCTTCTTCCCTCGTCGAGTAATACTCCATAATTGCGACCCAAAGTCCAACAATTTTCTACGCTGGATAAACATTTAATTAGATTTTTCCATGTGAAAGAATCCGCCGAAGAAACGTCAAGACCACCACACATCCCACTCACTAACCACATAAATCGTCTGGGATTCCCTAGCAATTCACAAACAATTCGCGGAGGTATATACTATAGAGTAACTAAGGGAACGACGGGAAACAGATAAAAATGGCGATCACAAATAACTGATCACAACGCCCGCCACCAGAGTCGCATGATCGATTTACGATCGCACGTTCGTTATGTATCGTTTGGATCCCGCCACTTCGATAGGCAAGCATTCTTGGAAGTTACCGACTATTTTGTTAACATTATTAATTTAAACCTGCCCCTGAGAGTAATGAAAGGCAAACAACTCTCTTAAACTTTACTTGAATTTTCTCATTTTCAGAGTACTGAAGGGCAAGCTGTTTTAACTGTAAAAACCATTCAGTAGCCAAGATCGTATAAAATATTTCTTTATATAAGACAACCGGTTTCAATAGACATTTTTATCATCTCCAGGTCTTAAAATATTTTTGTTATGAAATATGTTCATTCACGACGAACCTCACGCATAAGACGTCAAGTGGATAAAATGTGCTGATTTTTATTCACTTGACGCCTTGTGCATGAGGTTCAGCGTAAAATGAACATGTTTTACAACAATAAGATTTCAAGACCTGAAGAGGACAAAATGGCTGTCGAAACCGACTGTCTTCAATAAAGAAATATTTTACGCGATTTTGGCTGTTGAACGGTTTTTTATATTTAAACTTTAAGCTAAAACTAATGGCGTTGACAAAAGCGGTTCAAACTTAACCCTTACAACCACAGTAGTTTCGTAGTCAGAAGGCCTGACGAATACAACGCTGCATTGTTTATTTTATGCTGTTAAAACTGACAATATTACGTAAAATTTATACAAACGGGAATTTTACAAATAGCGAATGCTCGACTAAGGCGGTGGCGTAATAAGGCTAGTCAATGAATACCAAAAAGGTCGAAGGTGGGAAATAATACGTACAATCGCAAATTTCTGTACAGTGGTAGGAGGGTTGCTATGAACAACATACTAGAAATCCTCACCAGTGGGTGCTGAGCGTCGGAGTTGGAGTGCGTTTGAAGGTAACGTTTGTACGTTTTTGTTGAGTAATTCGAAAACTTACGGCCTCTGGCGAAAACGTATCCCAGTACATAATTTTATTACGATAAATTTCATACAAAAACGTCCTGTCCATCTGTTTGTAGGATTAAAAGTTTGCGTGTAGCGAGCGAGAGAATACGAAAACCTCGCGCGTGGGTTTTGAAGGCTAGTGCTGCGTAAAACGATACGGTTAGGGGCAGCTGAATCATTCTCTATAGAAAACGCTCATATTCAGTACAAAACCACAAGTAAATTATTTACCAAGTAAGCGCAAAATACCAGTATATCGTTATTTGTAAACAAGTGAAAATTACGATTGACATCAAGTGCTGGAGTTACATGCTGTTTTCCCAATCTCCGAATTGGAATTCATATGGGCGATTCTCTCCGGTTATTGCTGGTTTCACACACGTTCCTAGTCCTTAACGAAATTTTCACTCAGCACTCGTGGCACGTTAAACTGCGTCCCAGGCTGAAATTCGAGTCTGGAAACTTATCCTTCGTGGGCAACTGTTCTGTCGGCTGAGTTAGCCAAGCACAACTCACGACACGCCATCACAGCTTCGATTCTGCCACTGTATGTAAGAGCACATTACTCGACGTGTCCGCCAGGAGATACAGTACACAGTCATACGCCCATACACCGAGAGGACACCACAAGACAAGGTAAGGCTCGACTGCGGTGCATAGTACTTCTGATCAGACGTCAAAGAGGGCGCATGCAGTGTGGAGTGTATCGTGCTTCCATCTGACGTCACGCAAGTAGTTCGTCCACCAATCGCACATACACTCCTGGAAATGGAAAAAAGAACACATTGACACCGGTGTGTCAGACCCACCATACTTGCTCCGGACACTGCGAGAGGGCTGTACAACCAATGATCACACGCACGGCACAGCGGACACACCAGGAACCGCGGTGTTGGCCGTCGAATGGCGCTAGCTGCGCAGCATTTGTGCACCGCCGCCGTCAGTGTCAGCCAGTTTGCCGTGGCATACGGAGCTCCATCACAGTCTTTAACACTGGTAGCATGCCGCCACAGCGTGGACGTGAACCGTATGTGCAGTTGACGGACTTTGAGCGAGGGCGTATAGTGGGCATGCGGGAGGCCGGGTGGACGTACCGCCGAATTGCTCAATACGTGGGGCGTGAGGTCTCCACAGTACATCGATGTTGTCGCCAGTGGTCGGCGGAAGGTGCACGTGCCCGTAGACCTGGGACCGGACCGCAGCGACGCACGGATGCACGCCAAGACCGTAGGATCCTACGCAGTGCCGTAGGGGACCGCACCGCCACTTCCCAGCAAATTAGGGACACTGTTGCTCCTGGGGTATCGGCGAGGACCATTCGCAACCGTCTCCATGAAGCTGGGTTACGGTCCCGCACACCGTTAGGCCGTCTTCCGCTCACGCCCCAACATCGTGCAGCCCGCCTCCAGTGGTGTCGCGACAGGCGTGAATGGAGGGACGAATGGAGACGTGTCGTCTTCAGCGATGAGAGTCGCTTCTGCCTTGGTGCCAATGATGGTCGTATGCGTGTTTGGCGCCATGCAGGTGAGCGCCACAATCAGGACTGCATACGACCGAGCCACACAGGGCCAACACCCGGCATCATGGTGTGGGGAGCGATCTCCTACACTGGCCGTACACCACTGGTGATCGTCGAGGGGACACTGAATAGTGCACGGTACATCCAAACCGTCATCGAACCCATCGTTCTACCATTCCTAGACCGGCAAGGGAACTTGCTGTTCCAACAGGACAATGCACGTCCGCATGTATCCCGTGCCACCCAACGTGCTCTAGAAGGTGTAAGTCAACTACCCTGGCCAGCAAGATCTCCGGATCTGTCCCCCATTGAGCATGTTTGGGACTGGATGAAGCGTCGTCTCACGCGGTCTGCACGTCCAGCACGAACGCTGGTCCAACTGAGGCGCCAGGTGGAAATGGCATGGCAAGCCGTTCCACAGGACTACATCCAGCATCTGTACGATCGTCTCCATGGGAGAATAGCAGCCTGCATTGCTGCGAAAGGTGGATATACACTGTACTAGTGCCGACATTGTGCATGCTCTGTTGCCTGTGTCTATGTGCCTGTGGTTCTGTCAGTGTGATCATGTGATGTATCTGACCCCAGGAATGTGTCAATAAAGTTTCCCATTCCTGGGACAATGAATTCACGGTGTTCTTATTTCAATTTCCAGGAGTGTAGAAGCAGACGCACGGCTATCAGCCAGTGTCGTAATGTCGCAGTATGTTGTATAAATGTCTTAAGACGGCATTTTGACTTGTCTACTGTCGCCAACAGAAGAGACTACTGGGCACTCTGTAACAGCCTCCCGAACAACTCAGTATTTTGTAGGGATACATTGTAAACACATATAGGAGTTAGTTTCCTTTCTTGCAAATTTAATTCGTTTTGTAGTTTTTGTGTCTATTAACTTCAACGAGAAACTGATATGTTGGTTTGTAATGTTATTTCAGTTGCAGTACTGTTTTCAGTGCAACTGTGTCTATTATCTGTTTAGTTCTACATACTGCACAGTGATAGAGAAAATTTTTCTGTGTAACAAACATCTAAAAGAGAGAAGGTGATAGTCGATGAATGAATCAATTCAAGGTGGGACTCAGCAGTGTTGCCGGCCGCGGTGGCCGACCGGTTCTAGGCGCTACAGTCTGGAACCGCGCGACGTCTACGGTCGCAGGTTCGAATCCTGCCTCGTGCATGGATGTGTGTGATGTCCTTAGGTTAGTTAGGTTTAAGTAGTTCTAAGTTCTAGGGGACTGATGACCGTAGAAGTGACTGACGTCCCATAGTGCTCAGAGCCATTTGAACCATTCAACAGTGTTAAGACGAGTGCATGCGTGCACGTAGTAATCTTGTGAGATATTTAGTCAATTTGTGGAAGATCAACCTCATCAGTGGTAAAAGGAGGAGAAGTCTAGAAGAAGTCAGGTACGGTGTTGTGAATCGGAGAATGCTGTTATTTTTTCAGGAGAGAAGAGACGAACTGGGAACATTCTAAAAGAAAATTGCAAAAACTTTGTGGGCTAAAATTAGTAATACTTGAGGAAGAAGATTTTCTATTCCGGAAATCAGGAGATGAATCGCAAGTGTTTGAGAAGTCGGAGGAAAAAGTAGACATAACAAGCAAGAAGATTTTTGAAAAGCACCGCAGAAAAAGGGAAGAAGAAACTGAGATACGCCGTACAGCCCATAACCCATAATTATCACATCTACCATTAACTTCTTCTAGCAACAAGCTGAACTATTTTCAAATAAAATGGCACAATTTCAGAGACTTTACTTATCTTATACAGATATCATTTTATGGACTTAGACCGAAACGGCGAGTGAAAATTTGTACCCAGACCGGGAATCTCCTGCGTTCTTGGCAGGTGCATTAGCTACTAAGCCACCCTTTTTTTTTCTTTTTTCCAAAGGAACCTTCCTGGTGCTCAAAGGGAGAGGTGGGGACAAAGTGGGCAGGGGTCCCCAGACCCGAGGCCTGGCCGCCCGCAGGAACCAATGAAAGCGTAGTAAATGTTGAACAGAGGTGCAATGAACATCAATGATTTATTTTCGTATTCTTATATTTTATTTTTTAAATTTGATTTTTTTTGTGTTTCTTCAGTTAACATTAATACGACGGAGAACGGCAGGGAATCGACGTCGCAAGGAGGAGGGCACGGCAAGACGCCAGACTCAGTGAGATAAGGGACGCATAGTTTCTCGGTGAAGAACATTCCGAAGACCAGAGAACTTACCGGTTCGGAGAGTGGAAGAGGCGCGGATCAATTCCTCATGGCAGGAACATCCCAGCTCTAGGGTAGGTTAAGGAAGACACTACAAAGAAAATTTGAGAAAAACTGTCTGTATTTGGGATTACGGACAGCTACATTAAGAAAGTGTCAAAAATAAGTTTTCTCGCAGTCAGCAAACAAGTAGTGAACTGCGTCCATTAATCCACTTTACGGAGTTCGTCTTCATTTGTGCGAAGTACACCGATCTGATGTATCGTACGAGGAAATAGTGCCAGCAACTGTCGCGGCAAGACATCTATCGCCGAACCGCACACCAGTCGATGTTCATCTGTGTCAGGAGCACTACAGGCTAAACATAACGGGGTGTCTGCAAGGTAAATCCAGTGAGGGCATGACCTCCATAATTACTTCCCATTGACCGTAAGGTACCATGCTGACTGGACGTCAGTGTCAAGCTACGGAGCGCACACCGATCGCCAAATGGCACGCCAATCGACGTGGGGATGCTTTTCCTCAATCACATTAGGTGACCTGTGCTGCTGAAGAAAGCCATAGATCGCTTTCGTGCATATCAAGCGCGTGGGGGATATCGCATTACGGACGTGGCTCAGTTCGAGGAAAAACTGGCGGAAGTAAAAGAAGGGCAGTGGGACGTCCGAAAGCTGTAAACGGGCTGAAGAGAGCGTGGTGCGAAGACCTCCGGCAACATATGACAAGGACGCTACAGCACCATTTGAGGGCTGATGAAAAGAGCTATCGATCCATCAGGGACAGGAAAAGACCTAAAACACCAATGCACCGCGGGAGACTGAGGGTCTCGTATCTTGTCTTGGACAACAAGTCGTGGCAAACATATGAACCCAATGCCTCTAGCATGCGGCGGGCAGTGGACTACGGAATATGAAGTGTGCCACGTGGGAGATATGTGACGCCAAAAACACACTAAAGCGCCAAAGAAACTGGTACGGGAATGCGTATTCAAATACAGAGATATGTAAACAGGCAGAATACGACGCTGCGGTCGGCAACGCCTATATAAGACAACATGTCTGGCGCAGTTGTTAGATCGGTTACTGCTGCTGCAATGGCAGGTTGTATTCAAATACAGAGATATGTAAGCAGGCAGAGTACGGCTCTGCGGTCGGCAACGCCTATGTAGGACAACATGTGTCTGGCGTTGATAGATCGGTTACTGCTGCTGCAATGGCAGGTTATCAAGATTTAGTGGAGTTTGAACGTGGTGTTATAGTCGGCGCACCAGCAATGGGACACAGCATCTCCGAAGTAGCGATCAATTGCGGATTTCCCCGTACGACCATTTCACGAGTCTACCGTTAATATCAGGAATACGGTACAACATCAAATCTCCGACATCGCTGCAGCTGGAAAATTATTCTGCAAGAATGGGATCAACGACGACTGAAGAGAATCATTGACCGTGACAGAAGTGCAACCCTTCCGCAGGTTTCTGCAGATTTTAATGCTGGGCCATCAACAAGTGGCAGCGTGCGAATCATTCAACGAAACATCATTGATACGGGCTTTCGAAGCCGAAGACCCACTCGTGTGCATTTGATGACTGCACGACACATAGCTTTACGCCTTACCTGGGCCCATCAACACCGACATTGGACTGTTGATGCCTGGAAACATGTTGCCCGGTCAGACGAACCTCGTCTCAAATTGTATCTAGCGTATGGACGTGTACGGGTATGGAGACAACCTCATGAATCCAAAGACTCTGCATGTCAGCGCAAGACTGTTCAAGCTAGTGGAGACTCTGTAATGGTGTGGGGCGTGTGCAGTTGGAGTAATATGGGACCCCTGATACAGCTAGATACGACTCTGACAGGTGACACGTACGTAAGCATCCTGTATCATCACCTGCATCCACTCATGTCCATTGTGCAGCCCGACGGACTTGGTCAATTCCAGTAGGAGAATGCTATACCCTACACGTCCAAAATTGCTACAAAGCGTCTCCAGGAACACTCTTCTGTGTTTAAACACTTCCGCTGGCCACCGAACTCCCCAGAAATGAACATTATTGAGCATATCTGGGATGTCTTGCTACGTGCTGTTCAGAAGAGATCTTCGCCTCCTCGTACTTTTACGCATTTTTGGACAGCCCTGTAGGATTCATGGTGTCAGTTCTCTCCAGCACTACTTTAGACATTAGTCTAGTCTATGCTACGTCGTGTTGCGGCACATTTGCGTGTCACGAGGGCCCTATTCGATATTAGGCAGGTGTACCAATCTCTTTGGTTCTCCAGTGTACATTGACATAGTGTGTCCGTTGCAGAAGATGGAGTGGTCGTAAACGATGATCTAGGACCTCAGCTCGGAGTTGGGACAGTAGGTGCCGGTAGTTGAGGGCTATCGTGCTCCATAGATCACTTGCAAAAACGAATACTAAGCACTAGATAGTACCAGCTACAGGCGATGGAACAGCGCTGTCCGCAGGAACCCCAGCACCTGTAGCCATGACGCTCGATTAGCGGACCTTAAGGCAGCTACCAGAAGCTTCACCGTAGGTCGTAACCCATTCCAGTAACGCCCTGACCTCGCCATCGCTACGAAAAACGATGACGACATCGTCCGCATTAGCAGTGCAGCTGAATACATGACCACCTAAAGACATTCGAGACTGGATTTGGCGGTGGCCACAGAGCAACGGTTCCATTATGAAAGCATTCAATGGTGCAGAAAGCGGGCAGCCTTGATGAAAGGAGTGAGACACCCATTGTAGGGTACACAGGACGTAGCTTCACGTAGGAGTCGCACTACGACGTTGACGATAGTATAGGGGTACACCATAATGTGAATCACACCTTCCAGTTAGTCGTGATCGACCCGATCGAACGCCTGGCTGAAGTCAAGAGCTGCCAGAATCTGGTCATACGACGAGTGTGGGCAAGACCGATTACGTCCCGATAGCGACAGAGGAGCAGTGCGGATACTGGCGTCTCCCAAAGAAGTTTGATCAGGGGAAACTACGTACATCCAAGCATCCAACAGCCGGGTAAAGATCTTTATGTCGCTGTTGAGCAACGTCAAAGGGCGGTAATCGCATATCTGTGAGGTACCTCGAGGCTTGTGTATGGGAATGAGGAGACTGTCGAGGAAACCGTCTCGGATCTGCAAGAGGGGCGATATAAGGTCCTGACAAACTTCCGTCTACACTGGCGCTAGTATGGGACGAAATGTCCGATAAAAATCAAGTGGGAGGCCATCAGTGCCAGGTTACTTGTTCGTAGATCCCACCTGGGATCTACAAACATGGCGTTAGCAAGCAGGTCCATCATTACATCCCCAGGAACCCAGCCAAAGGAGAGTCTGGAGACCGCTTTAATATTGGTTGGGTGGTGAAATTGATCAGAATAGTCTATAACATAATGTGCATGGAGAGCAGTCCATTAGGTATGCAAGCACTGTCCTGTCCATTATGATTACGGGCTGTTATGCCGTGGTCGGTTGATGAATTCTGTGCCAATTCCCAACGGCTCGCTACTGACCTGCCAGCGGGTGTGTTGGACCTTCCATCGAGCTGCAGAGCCCCTTGAAGATGTCACCCACAGACGGGGACGAAACGTTGGGAATTGACACAGAATTCATCAACCGACCACGGCATAACAGCCCGGATAATCATAACGGACATGACATTTCTGGCCGTGAAAGTCTACATTTTAGTATAACCACTGTCCATCATCAGTCGTAAGACCATTAATCGAACTCCTCCAACGGTGGCGCCCTTCCACTATCACATGATCTGCACTAACCTGTCGTATGTGTGCGCCCTGACTATAACTCCTTCAAGGTAACAGCGAGAGGGTTGTGAGGGATATGAGCTGTGCCTTGGCACAGTTCGCCATCCCTGGTGCTCTCGTGAATACGGTAGCATAGAACATTCCCAGAGAATGGTGAAATAGAAATCTTGGGTTCGTCACCACCACGCCGCGATCTCCCTTCAGGAACCAATCAAGGATTTGCAGAGGGCAGCCTTTGCGAAGAGCACCCACCATAACAAGTCACAGTGATCACTACGTCAACCACATTTTGTCCACGTGGTCTCGACAAGTTGCTGAGTGTTGGGTGAAATAAGGTGGGTCGTGTCTGTTTCCATGGTCCACGGCAGCGCCACACCCTTTGTCGGCAGAGACTGATGACACACACATGCATACACACACACACACACACATCTCATAGTCAGAGAACACACTTTGCCAGACTTCAGCAGCCTGTACCCCGCTGACAATTTCGTGGGAGGTGTAAACACGATCGAGGAGGCTGGAAGAGTGGCTAATGAAGTGCGTAAACCCTAGACGATCACCATGAACATGCTCCCAAGAATCCACAAGGCTCAGGGGCTGGAGAATTGTCGATAGCGCTGTGCATGGTGACTGACGTGGCACTTGATTTTTTTGTGCCTGAATGGAGTTGACATCGTCTCCCATGATCACTTCATCCTGCCTTCTGCCGACCGAGGACTAGAGGCACCTGGCGCCACTAAACGTAAGAACCGCACCTGTGGCATCAAGGACAGAACAGCTGTATCAGCGAGGATACCATCACACAGGAGGATCTCCACGCCACTACCAGCACTGGAAGCATAGGAGACGTGCTGTAAAACCATGGAGAGCACAGAACGTTTCAATGTGCACCTCGCGTGGACATCAACACACACAGCATACAGCATATCAATGGATAAAGCCAGTTTATGGCATGCACGAATGGTATTAGCATTCACCGTGGCTATGTGATAAGACTGAAAGCCTGACATCGCTAGGAGGATGAGCAATTCAGACACTGGGGAAACACTGGGAGGTCTCTGTTAGGCCCCTGTGGAGGGGTATATCACTGTGGCTGGGAGGGTGCCAAGTTGGTCCATCGCTCTTTACACCTCCAGAATGTCCATCCGCAGCATCGACGTCGCCCACCAGGAGACGTATCACTGGGCTGGGGAAGTGCAACACTATCAGATGTGTGCCCAAAGGAGCATCAGCCTCAGAAAGGGGGCAACCGCATCAGACGAAGGCGGGGGAAGGTCGGTCTCCATAGGTGGATGCTGACTGAAGGCGGAGGCGGAGAAATACATCGCGTCCTCAGGTGACAGGGCGTCAGAGGACAGCGCATCACCAGTAGCAGGATCGTCATCCTGTGCACGCATCATCAGAAGGGCTACGGCGTTGTCTCTTCCGTTTCCTCGGCGACTATTGTTTCCGAACATGTTGTTCCATGGCCGAAGCGGGCGGATATCGTCCAATATGTGGCCAAACGGCAGAAAATCGGAGGGCAGTACAAATCCATGATCAACAACCATGGGGTCGAGATGGACGGCATGCGTCGGTTGGCTGCCATCGTCCGTTGGCAGTGTAGGAGAGATAGGCCAAACGTCCATCACATTGCCCAGAGGAGGCGACGCCAGAGAGGGAACAGCAGGTAGCCCCGCCGCGCACACACAAGACAGAGGTAATGCAGTCTGAACGGAGACATTCAGAACGGTCATGGCCTTCTTGGCCACAACCTGAACAAGTGTGCGGCTGGCCATCGTCCACGACGACAGCTCGGCAGCCGGCAATTATCAAGAAGGAAGGCACGTGTTTCCTTAGTTCAGTTTTTATCTGCCGGACACCGTTAGGGACACAGTGTGTTTCGAACGTCTCCTACGCTTCTACAACATGGCTGACGGCGTTGCCATGAGCTTTAAAGGTGGCCGCCACAACGTCCGGCGGCACCTCGAACGGGAGTTCGAAAACTGGCAACGCACGGAGGCCAAAATCAGTGTGATCAATCACGACAGCTCCTACCTGGCCGTCAGAGTCAAAATCAGTGTGATCAATCACGACAGCTCCTACCTGGCCGTCAGAGTATCGGAACTTGAGCGGTAGTGGCATGGAGCCGCACAGCGTCGGCGCACAGCTCTTAATTCGCCAGCCTTATGTACTCAGCAGTACTGGGCATCGAAAAGTGAATGTCGGGAACATTTCGCGGCTTTTAAGTTGCTGTATGATAGAAAGAGACCTCAATAACAGCAACTACTGTCGGTGATAGGGAGTTCTCGCAGAATGTACACAACTGGTCATTAAAGTTGCGACACCACGAAGATGACGTGCTACAGACCCGAAACTTAACCGACAGGAAGAAGATGCTGTGATATGCAAATGTTAAGCTTTTCAGACCATTCACACAAGGTTGCCGCCGGTAGCGACACCTACAACGCGCTGACATGAGGAAAGTTTCCAACCGATTTCTCATACACAAACAGCAGTTGACCGGCGTTGCCTGGTGAAACGTTGTTGTGAGCCTCGTGTAAGGAGGAGAAATGTGTACCATCACGTTTCCGTCTTTGACAAACGTCGTATTGTAGCCTATCACGATTGCGGTTTATCGTATCGCGAGATTGCTGCTCGCGTTGGTCGAGATCCAATGACTGTTAGCACAATATGGAATCGGTGGGTTCAGGAGGGTAATACGGAACGCCGTGCTGGATCCCAACGGCCTCATATCACTAGCAGTCGAGATGACAAGCATCTTATCCGCATGGCTGTAACGGATGGTGCAGCCACGTCTCGATCCCTGAGTCAACAGATGGGGACGTTTGCAAGACAACAACCATCTGCACGAACAGTTCGACGTCGTTTGCAGCAGCATGGACTATCAGCTCGTAGACCATGGCTGCGGTTACCCTTGACGCTGCATCACAGACAGGAGCGACTGTGATGGTGTACTTAATGACGAACTTGGGTGCACGAATGGGAAAACGTCATTTTTTTTCGGATGAATCTAGGTTCTGTCTACAGCATCATGATGGTCGCATCCGTGTTTGGCGACATGGCGGTGAACGCACATTGGAAGCGCGTATTCGTCATCGCCATGCTGGCGTATCATACGGCGTGATGGTATGGGGTGCAACTGGTTACACGTCTCGGTCACCTCTTGTTCGCATTGACGGCACTTTGAACAGTGGACGTTACATTTAAGATGTGTTACGACCCGTGGCTCTACCCTTCATTCGATCCCTACGAAACCCTACATTTCATCAGGATAATGCACGACCGCATGTTGCAGGTCCTGTACGGGCCTTTCTGGATACAGAAAATGTTCGACTGCTGCCCTGGCCAGCACATTCTCCAGATCTCTCACCAATTGAAAACGTGTGGTCAATGGTGGCCGAGCAACTGGCTCGTCACAATACGCCAGTCACTACTATTGATGAACTGTGGTATCCTGTTGAAGCTGCATGGGCAACTGTACCTGTACACGACATCCAAACTCTGTTTGACTCAATGCCCAGGCGTATCAAGGTCGATATTACGGCCAGAGGTGGTTGTTCTAGGTGCTGATTTCTCAGGATCTGTGCACCCAAATTGAGTGAAAATGTAACCACATGTCAGTTGTAGTATAATATATATTTGCCCAATGAATACCCGTTTATCAGCTGCATTTTTTCTTGTTGTATCAATTTTAATGGCCAGTAGTGTATGTTGGATGCCAATTGTATTTGCTGAACACAACACTACTAAAATCTCCTGATGGCTTTAAGGGAGGCAGCCAAGATGAAGCAGTATGGGAAGCTATCCAATGAGGAGTTTCTGCCCAGTGACAACATTCCAGTTCATTCTTCACAAAAAAAGTCACACGTGCTGCTTTTTTTGGCTACCGAACTTTGCCTGGCCTGTGTATTATCCTGACCTGACCCACAGTGTTTTCTTCCTCTTTCCTCGGATGAGGAAACCATCGTGTAGGAGGTGTGTCTAGAATGACAGGGCAATGATCGAGTTAGAATGTTTTCTGAGAGGCCAAAATGCAGACTCTTACAACCAACGTCTGTGCCAAGTCATACATCATTGAGAAAAATGCGTCGCACTAAAGGACTGAATAAGTAGTGTATGACTAGTGCCGTGACGAACTTTCGTAGTCACAGCTTGATTTTTCCGAGGTGGTAATTAAAACTCTCTCACTACCTGTCGTTATGTCTATTTTATGGCGTAGGTTTTGCGTATCAAGCAAACAGCTATACAGCAAATAGCACGAGAGGCTGACATCACACAGGCACAACCACTCGATTGGCGTCTCTGAGCTAGATGCAGCAGCCTCCAGATGGCACTCACAAACCTGGACCTCTTACAGCTCCTGTGTCACTGCTTAAGCGCATCGTTTATATCCACTGACGAAATGGATGGTAGTCGATAGGGAAAGCTGTCAACCACAGACCATCGTTTCCGCCTTGTACTAGCGCACCTAGAAATCCTTCCACTGACAGGCATCAAAACACAACATACCATGGACACTCAGACTGCTTCGAACCAGCAGTCAGACAATTCACTTCAGTGACTACAGATAGAGCAGTACCGTGAAAACTACCTTCCGACATAGCAGTCGCTATTTGCTGAGGACTACGATCAGTAACAGAGGGTCTACAAACATTGTTATCAGTGATACTTACAGTATCATAAAGTGCCATGTGTTAGCAAGTTAGTTAGATTAGGGTTATGACATCAGAATGGTTCAAATGGCTCTGAGCACTATGGGACTTAACTGCTGAGGTCATCTGTCCCCTGGAACTTAGAACTACTTAAACCTAACTAACCTAAGGACATCACACACATCCATGCCCGAGGCAAGATTCGAACCTGCGACCGTAGCAGTCGCGCAGTTCCAGACTGTCGCGCCTAGAACCGCTCGGCCACTCTGGCCGGCGGTTATGACATCACTTGCCTTGCATCATGCTGTACAAAGGTTAAGTAGCGTTTGTAACATACGCTTAATAAATGTTATTTGTCATTTGTTATCATAGTGCCACATTTTTGTTTTAGTACATCCTATCAAACAATTGTTGACTATTAAGTGTGCAAACCAGCCACCATGAAGGAAACACAGCAGGAAAGCATTTTTCTGTTACAATAGATGTTTTTCTGAATGAATAGTAGCATTCAATTACCACCTTTGCAACAGATGTCAACCCTGATGTAGAGAAGGCGGTTACGGCTGAAGCAACTGGTTTTCGGTTATACAGGTTTTTCTCATCTCCAGTTTAACCTAAGTGTTGAAAACCGCTCAAAATAACAGGTTTCTGAAATAACCGATTTTGGATCTTTTGTTGCTATTATTTCAGCAATAAAGCCAGACACTGAACAAAGATTAAAAATTCTAAGATTCCCTCACACTATTGTAGTATACATTTCGTGATACATAGACTCAAACATCCAACAAAATAGGAAAATAAAGAAAATGTAGTCCATCAACTGTTTACTCCTTTTGTCGAAAAGTAACGAGGTGTGAAACACACAAAAAATTCACCAGTATACCTATTCTCACTTTTTTAGGCAACTGCTCAGAGATTGTACGAATAGTCAGTGCTAGAGGGTTGACGTTGGGGAACTCTGCTTCTCGTCTTAAAATGTGTGTTTACAACTGTTATATGCATATAAATGCATGTTATGTGGACATAAGCAGCAGAGGAGCTATTTTCTGTTGTTATTGCAGACTAGGAATGAAATGTTAAGTTTTTAATTTATTGCTATTGTCATAACGCCTTTCTGTCTTATTATTTCATAGAAATGACATACATACGATAATTTTTTGTGTAGAATGTGCAGCATACTTTTTCTTCGTGTTTTTCGTCAAATATATATCTTCATGTTTTAGTCAAATATACACTCCTGGAAATGGAAAAAAGAACACATTGACACCGGTGTGTCAGACCCACCATACTTGCTCCGGACACTGCGAGAGGGCTGTACAACCAATGATCACACGCACGGCACAGCGGACACACCAGGAACCGCGGTGTTGGCCGTCGAATGGCGCTAGCTGCGCAGCATTTGTGCACCGCCGCCGTCAGTGTCAGCCAGTTTGCCGTGGCATACGGAGCTCCATCGCAGTCTTTAACACTGGTAGCATGCCGCGACAGCGTTGACGTGAACCGTATGTGCAGTTGACGGACTTTGAGCGAGGGCGTATAGTGGGCATGCGGGAGGCCGGGTGGACGTACCGCCGAATTGCTCAACACGTGGGGCGTGAGGTCTCCACAGTACATCGATGTTGTCGCCAGTGCTCGGCGGAAGGTGCACGTGCCCGTCGACCTGGGACCGGACCGCAGCGACGCACGGATGCACGCCAAGACCGTAGGATCCTACGCAGTGCCGTAGGGGACCGCACCGCCACTTCCCAGCAAATTAGGCACTCTGTTGCTCCTGGGGTATCGGCGAGGACCATTCGCAACCGTCTCCATGAAGCTGGGCTACGGTCCCGCACGCCGTTAGGCCGTCTTCCGCTCACGCCCCAACATCGTGCAGCCCGCCTCCAGTGGTGTCGCGACAGGCGTGAATGGAGGGACGATTGGAGACGTGTCGTCTTCAGCGATGAGAGTCGCTTCTGCCTTGGTGCCAATGATGGTCGTATGCGTGTTTGGCGCCGTGCAGGTGAGCGCCACAATCAGGACTGCATACGACCGAGGCACACAGGGCCAACACCCGGCATCATGGTGTGGGGAGCGATCTCCTACACTGGCCGTACACCACTGGTGATCGTCGAGGGGACACTGAATAGTGCACGGTACATCCAAACCGTCATCGAACCCATCGTTCTACCATTCCTAGACCGGCAAGGGAACTTGCTGTTCCAACAGGACAATGCACGTTCGCATGTATCCCGTGCCACCCAACGTGCTCTAGAAGGTGTAAGTCAACTACCCTGGCCAGCAAGATCTCCGGATCTGTCCCCCATTGAGCATGTTTGGGACTGGATGAAGCGTCGTCTCACGCGGTCTGCACGTCCAGCACGAACGCTGGTCCAACTGAGGCGCCAGGTGGAAATGGCATGGCAAGCCGTTCCACAGGACTACATCCAGCATCTCTACGATCGTCTCCATGGGAGAATAGCAGCCTGCATTGCTGCGAAAGGTGGATATACACTGTACTAGTGCCGACATTGTGCATGCTCTGTTGCCTGTGTCTATGTGCCTGTGGTTCTGTCAGTGTGATCATGTGATGTATCTGACCCCAGGAATGTGTCAATAAAGTTTCCCCTTCCTGGGACAATGAATTCACGGTGTTCTAATTTCAATTTCCAGGAGTGTATATCTTTACTTTTTAATGGGAATATGATGCAGTTGATTTTTTGTTGTTAAAACAAAAAATTCTATTTAGAAAAACCGATTAAGGAATTAGATAATCGGCAAAATACAACGATTATCTGAAACGATTACATGACAAATTAGAATTAAAATTTCGATAGTGCATTGGTCTATACTTACTCCCCAATCGGTTCATTAATGCCAGTTCTGAATGTGTTGAACTGTAAGCTCATTACTTCAGTCAGAAACAACATTATTCCAAGATGATAACAATCTTTCAGAAGCCACAGAGCCTCCAACGAAACTCATTTTTTTTAAATGATTGATTTGGAAACCAATCACTTTAACACTACCGCTACGGCAAATTGACGTATCACTTTTATAAATGTCCAAGATGCAACTCCAGGCGCAATGGAAAAAAAATGTTCAAATGTGTGTGAAATCTTATGGGACTTAACTGCTAAGGTCATCAGACCCTCAGCTTACACACTACTTAAATTATCCTAAGGGAAAGCACACACACCCATGCCAGAGGGAGGACTCGAACCTCCGCCGGGACCACGCAATGGCAAAAACTGAACGCTAAAATGAAGATTTAGCCCTGTCTGACTACCCCCTGAAGCAGATCTTAGGATCTCTTAGTGGTGATATTATTTCCTCCTTATTACTCTGTAACATATAAATTACAACATAAAGACATAAATGAATGATTAAGGGAACTAATAACTACAAAATGTAAACGTTTCTGCTTATACATTTATTGTAGATTAAATCCCTTTTATATATCACAAATGTTTATATATGCCCAATGTATGAATATATGTATATATACGTCCAATGGACATAAAGAGATACAAATTAATTCCCTAACTAATATTACTGATCAACTGCTCAAATCTACCCTTTTCATGGCTACGCGATCTGATATAAATAACGCGAGATGATTGACGTCATCTAGGTACCAAATACCAGAAGACACTACTTTCAAAGGTGAGCTACAGGGCTGTGCAACCTCAGTGGAAGTAAAGTTACATGATCACAGCTATTTAGCTATATAGCCCTACTAAGCCGTATGTACAGCATCCCGTGCGTCAGAGTGATGTTCTCGTACACGTCTGTGACAACAGAAGAACTCCAGCCACAAAATATAAATAAATACCTCATTCAAACACTAGGACGGCGGAAGGCAGCCCTCCGACTAGTATAATCTAATACTATCTTCTCCTCTCTGTGTTTTACAGACGAGAAACACAAACTCTCAGCCACAAGGACGGAATTCAGATAAGACCTCAACGTAAGAGTAGACAGAAGAAGCGCTCTCAGTCACCGAATGCTGGTTACTTAACAAAATCTCCCTACCCAGAGGTGAAGCCCAGAATTGTGTAAGTTCGCAACATTACAATGCCTAACCGTTCACTAACTATAAAATCTCCTGAACGCAAAGACAGAATGTCTGTCTGTACCACAAAAGCTAATACTGAGCGACCGTCAAACACAGGCACTCAAAACGGAAGACCTCTTTCTCTCCAATGCTGGCTTCCCAGCAAAGCTCGGTCCCCCTCCCTCGTAATTGCAGAAGGCGAATCATATTCTCGAAACCATGGAATATTCTCTCTCTCTACAGGTTCTTCCGAGCGCCGACCAACCATATTTTAGTCCAGTGCGGAACGTTTGCTAGGAAATACCTGTTCCCGTTAATTAGGAATTCATACAATGCTACGCTTCTCAGAGTAAAAAAAATCGTTGGAAATAATCCAGCCTGCGTGATTCCCGAGGTAACGCTTCCTCGTCCCTCTCTGTCGCTTCCTAGATTTTCAGAGTTTCCGAAGCATTGTTTAGTTATCATCCCAACCTCGCTACAAAACCGGCCTGCCGCCGCTCTATTGTGCTTCAGTACACAGGTCTTGCGCTACTTCCTGTGTTAAGCTGCCAGGCTCTCACACCAGTCATTTCCTGTCGCTCAAACTGTGTTAAGCTGGACCAACACACCTTTGCGGGCTTTTCCTCCCAGGCCCAGAATTACCCCTGCCGTTTCGTTTCCACTGACGTTCCAACCTCTGCTAGTATAATCAATCATTCATTACACCGTTTTGATAATAAAGACAATCCATCACCTTTCATGCAATAAGCGTTAACAACTATTTACGACGTGGACGTGACAATGTCAGTCTTCTTTAAATATTCATATAAACGATGTACAACCTTTCAAATGATAACTAATTCTGATTGTGAATCACAGCAAAGTATGTATATGAGTCCTTGTAAGGTGCGAAATTATAGCCACCTTACAAAGTTTTATCGTAGAGATGGTGGTTACCAATGAATCAATTGGTTTTTGGTTATATATGTCTTTTTTTGCCAATTTAACTTCTTTTTTAAGGGTGCTTAAAATAACCAGTTTCTGAACTAATCTGTTTTCGGTTTTTTATTTCTATTATTTTGACTCCCTCAGTTTCAAGATACCTAAATCTAAGTATTAAATCAAATAGGCAAATAGAAGGAAACTTAGGCTGTCCCCATTCACTGCTTCTCTAGAAAAGTGGTAAGTGGTTGAATACTACAAAAAGTCACCAGTATTGCCTCTAATTTTTGGAAAATCCACTCAACAGTCATGTTGTAAGCGAGGACCATACCACTTTTGGGGCATTACGAATAGTCAGCACAAAAGGCTGAAAACTAAGGTTAATTGGTCCGTTTTCGTAAGCTACAAGCATGTAAAGGTGCGAGGTGCCGGGGCTAGCAGTGTATTTAACACTAAATTCTTCTAGAATCTTCATATGTAAATGATGCTCTAAGCCCCCCCCCCCTTTTCTAACTCCGACTTTTGCTGTTGCACTTGGATTAAGAAGAAACGCGAACTGACTGTAATCGACCCTGCAAGTGGAGTAGAAAAGAGTTTGGCACCTGCAATAATTTAATTTCATAGAAATTAATTAAATAAAGGAAAGTTTCATTAACGTAGTGAGGAATGAAAGGGATGCTCTACCGATTAACCGAATGAAAGTTCTGTCCAAAATAACAATTTGATTTATTATGACTAAACTCAAAACCATAAACAAAACACATGAAACATTTACAATACATCAAACTGGATAAATTGGATACTCAAATAAATGCTGTGAAGGAGAACTTGTCCATAAACTAGATTGTGACATTTAGGACGAAGTGGTATGTGGAGCCAGTTCCTTGCAACTCAAATCTTAAGAGAAACACACAGCCAACCCAACATTAATTGCTGCTACAGTAGTGAGAACTCAGACAATGAACATCCAAGACAGAACCACGTAAGAAAAGACGGAACAGACGCGCTCTGCTGAGCTCTGATTATCATAGAGCAAATTCCCTAATCTGCCGATTCTGCGGACATACATTACCAAGCTGTCTTCTTAACTGCAAAGACACGATCTGGTGTACCGGAAGCGATGGCTGGTTGCTTCGACGTCCCGTCGTGGTGATGATAATGTTGCGAGTATAGCCCGAAACAAATTATCCTTGTCTGGTTGTTCCAGACTAAAGACTTCCTATCAATACAAATGCGCCTCTGAGGGAGACAAAGAAGACCCGCCACACAATCACTGACGGTACAGTGATTGATTTTAACAAGCGAAGTCACCCAGTAACTCCGATACAGTCAACTTTAGCCGTAACTGCTCAAGACAGGCAACATAGCCGCTTGTACGCAGAACGCTCAATTGCCAACTGTACTCGGAAAGTTACGTTGAAGTCGAAACTTGAGCAACTTCGTCAAACAGTTACAATCAAATAAAAGTATATTAGATAGCCAACGGAAGGTAGGCTGTCCAGAGCAGTGAGAGCTCAGTCTTGTAACCTACTCCGACCGAAAGGCGAGAGCCGACTCTCTCAAGAGCACCTGTACAAGCCGAACACAGAACATTCCCAACCCCACGACAGTGGCCGTGGTAAACGTTCCTATCAGGAACTCGAAAACCGGCGGAAAATTCCACTCTATTGCCGAAGCACTACTAGTCCACCAATGGAGATTCTTGGCGCCAATTTCTGCGCCGATTTTGCTACGTCACGGAGCTACGCCCTGCGCAAGCCAATCACAGTTACGATTTTGCAGAAAACGCGGGAATTTGTCCGCCAAGACTGCCTGGGAACACAAGTCATTCCCACGCCTCGCTGGTAGCCCGCCAGAAAGTGTTTTCACTAAGTCTCTGCGAAGTTACGGAATCTCTAGCCCAGTCGCTCCATCAGGCCCCTGTGGGCGCGTCGCCGCCGCTCTTATGACAATGTCCCCGTCTGGAAAGCATCGACTCCCTCACACCTGTCGGCTTAACCCTCTCAAAAGCTGCAGAACCCGTCTGTCACCGGACCACCCGGGTGACTAGAGATGCTTCGTGGGAAGTCCACGTGTGAAGGAATAGCAACTTTTCACGGGATGCAATTAGAGAGGAAAATTGAATTACTCAGAGTAAGATAGAAATATGAGAGGGGGCTCATGCCACCTCTCAAAGGCATATTATGTCGACACAGGCTACTTGCTACTTTTAGTGTAAACGTCCCATATATGATGTCACAACTTTGTAGTGGCTCATCCCATTTTTAATCTTTTAAAGGAAATGGGGCATTGTACTTTACTGATCCTGTACTTCATAAAATACTTCCAGACTTGGTACAGTGCCTTTCTATAACACATCTAACGGCCAACCACAACAGTGAAAAACTAGCATACAGACTCCATGGGGCAAGTCTCGCACATAGAATGTACACCTGTACCATAGGCCATGCTGCATAGTAACGGGTACAATATTGTCTCAACAGTGCTGTACTAGTTCTTATGCCATGTGTTTGATGCTTGTTTGTGTCATTATTGTTATTAAAATAGCACTGATAGCTTTCCTCATTTTCTATAATATCGCAATCTTTCAAAGGAATGAAATTTTACACACAAAAATTACTCGATTTTCAAAAAAGGTTTATTCAGAAAACAAAAATTGTAGCACTGCTGCTGTGGTTAACTGACAATAAGGCTTTTTACTCAGTTATTATTAAACAATAAAAAATACCTCTTATAACTGAAACCAAATACCAGTTATTCAGAACTAAAATACCGGTATCGGTTTTAAATGGTCAGTTTTTCCCATCCCCACTTATCAGTAAAATATAAAAATACCGGTTATAACCGAGACCAAATGACGAAAACTACCGATTATTCAGAACTAAAATACTGGTATCTGTTTAAAACAGTCGGTTTTCCCATTCCCAGTTATAAGTAAAAAATAAAAACACCTGTTGTAACTGAGACCAAATGCCGAAAAGTACCGGTTATTCAGAACTGAAATACCGATATCGGTTTTAACTGGTCGGTTTTTCACATCCCCAGTTATAAGTGAAAAATAAAAACACCTGTTGTAACTGAGACCAATTACCGAAAGATACCGGTTTTAACCGGTCGGTTTTCCCCATCCGTAGCGTGATAGCGCAGCCTTTGTCTCGGCAGGTGGAGGGGCGCCTTTATGCGCGATTCGGCGAAGCGACCGCTAGGCCCGCGTCCTGCGCGGCCCGCTGAAGCACGCACGTGCGCCCCCTGGCAGGAAGCTAGCGGCGCGACGTGCAGTTCGCGGCTGCGTGCAGGCCCGCGGCTCCCTGCCGTCCACGCAGCGCGCTTCCGGCACGTGACGCGTGACATGTGTAGTGACAGGGGCGCGGCGCTCATTAGCGGCTGCACGTGCAGGCGTGCCGCCTCACAGCGCAGGTGGCGCTGCGGGGCTTGCCGCTCCTTAACTAGGGATGGCGGCTGTCACTGAAACAACCTGTTTTCTGGCATATCGCTCTTTCTCAACGCCAGCTGGACCACATTAAAGCCGCTCAAAATAACCGGTTTCTGAAACGACTGGTTTTCGGTTTCTTATTCCGATTAATTCGTGTAATAAATGTAGAAATCGAACAAAGATTTAAACATTTTGAGTCTCTCATTTTCAAGATACACAGAATCAAAATATTAACTTAAATTGGCAAATAGAAGAAAACTTAGTCCATCTACTGTATTCAAAAGTGATATGTGGTTGACTACTACAAAAAAAACACCAATAGTTTTGGAACTCTGCCCAAAAAACATGTTGTAATCGAACATCATACCACTATTTGGAAATAACGAGTAGTCAGTGATAAATAGTGGAAACAGAGGTTGTAGCGTTTCCTCTCCTCGGGGTTCTGCCGTGAAAATACAAAATAGAAAATCTAATTGGGTTTTGAATTTTGATGGAATAAGTTACGGATAAGGCAGACTTCGTATTACTGATTGGGATAGTGCTGTAATTTGACCGTGAATGGCAGACCGGGTCGGCAACACTACAAAAAGCGACTGTAAGGAAATAGCATCAGAAATAAGTTGAAATTTACCTGATAATTCTGTCAGAAACGTAGTATTTATTATAATATAGTCTTCGTGGACCCCCCATGAACCATGGACCTTGCCGTTGGTGGGGAGGCTTGCGTGCCTCAGCGATACAGATACCCGTACCGTAGGTGCAACCACAGCGGAGGGGTGTCTGTTGAGAGGCCAGACAAACGCGTGGTTCCTGAAGAGGGGCAGCAGCCTTTTCAGTAGTTGCAGGGGCAACAGTCTGGATGATTGACTGATCTGACCTTGTAACATCAACCAAAACGGCCTTGCTGTGCTGGTACTGCGAACGGCTGAAAGCAAGGGGAAACTACAGCCGTAATTTTTCCCGAGGGCATGCAGCTCTACTGTATGGTTAATGATGATGGCGTCCTCTTGGGTAAAATATTCCGGAGGTAAAATAGTCCCCCATTCGGATCCCCGGGCGGGGACTACTCAAGAGGAAGTCGTTATCAGGAGAAAGTAAACTGGCGTTCTACGGACCGGAGCGTGGAATGTCAGATCCCTTAAGCGGGCAGGTAGGTTAGAAAATTTAAAAAGGGAAATGGATAGCTTAAAGTTAGATATAGTGGGAATTAGTGAAGTTCGGTGGCAGGAGGAACGAGACTTTTGGTCAGGCGAATACAGGGTTATAAATACAATGTCAAATAGGGGTAATGCAGGTGTAGGTTTAATAATGAATAAAAAAAATAGGAATGCGGGTAAGCTACTACAAACAGCATAGTGAACGCATTATTGTGGTCAAGATAGACACGAAGCCCACGCCTACTACAGTAGTACAAGATTATATGCCGACTAGCCCTGCAGATGACGAAGAAATTGAAGAAATGTATGACGAAATAAAAGAAATTATTCAGATAGTGAAGGGAGACGAAAATTTAATAGTCATGGGCGACTGGAATTCGGTACTAAGAAAAGGGAGAGAAGGAAACGTAGTAGGTGAATATCGATTGGGGCTAATAAATGAAATAGGAAGCCGCCTGGTAGAATTTTGCACAGAGCACAACTTAATCATAGCTAACACTTGGTTCAAGAATCATAAAAGAAGGTTGTATACATGGAAGAAGCCTGGAGGCACTGACAGATTTCAGATAGATTATATAATGGTAAGAGAGAGATTTAGGTTCAAAATGTGTGTGAAATCTTATGGGACTTAACTGCTAAGGTCATCAGTCCCTACGCTTACACACTACTTAACCTAAATTATCCTAAGGACAAACACACACACCCATGCCCGAGGGAGGACTCGAACCTCCGCCGGGACCAGCCGCACAGTCCATGACTGCAGCGCCTGAGACCGCTCGGCTAATCCCACGCGGCAGAGAGATTTAGGAACCAGGTTTAAAATTGTAAGACATTTCCAGGGGCAGATGTGGACTCTGACCACAATCTATTGGTTATGAGCTGTAGATTAAAACAGAAGAAACTGCAAAAAGGTGGGAATTTAAGGAGATGGGACCTGGATAAAGCGATTCAATCAGAGGTTGTACAGAGCTTCAGGGAGAGCGTAAGGGAACAAATGGAAGGAATGGGGGAAAGAAATACAGTAGAAGAAGAATGGGTAGCTTTGAGGGATGAAGTAGTGAAGGCAGCAGAGGATCAAGTAGGTAAAAAGACGAGGGCTAATAGAAATCCTTGGGTAACAGAAGAAATATTGAATTTAACTGATGAAAGGAGAAAATATAAAAATGCAGTAAACGAAGCAGGCAAAAAGGAATACAAACGTCTCAAAAATGAGATCGACAGGAAGTGCAAAATGGCTAAGCAGGGATGGTTAGAGGATAAATGTAAGGATGTAGAGGTTTATCTCACTAGGGGTAAGATAGAAACTGCCTACAGGAAAATTAAAGAGACCTTTGGAGAAAAGAGAACCACATGTATGAATATTACGAGCTCAGATGGAAACCCGTTGTAAGCAAAGAAGGGAAAGCAGAAAGGTGGAAGGAGTATATAGAGGGTCTATACAAGGGCAGTGTACTTGAGGACAGTATTATGGAAATGGAAGCGGATGTAGATGAAGATGAAATGGGAGATACGATACTGCGTGAAGAGTTTGACAGAGCACTGAAAGACCTGAGTCGAAACTAGGCCCCAGGAGTAGACAACATTCCATTAGAACTACTGATGGCCTTGGGAGAGCCAGTCATGACAAAACTCTACCATTTGGGAGCAAGATGTATGAGACAGGCGAAATACCCTCAAACTTCAAGAAGAATATAATAATTCCAATCACAAAGAAAGCAGGTGTTGACAGATGTGAAAATTACCGAACTATCCGTTTAATAAGTCACGGCTGCAAAATACTAACGCAAATATCTTTACAGACGAATGGAAAAACTAGTAGAAGCTGACCTAGGGGAGGATCAGTTTGGATTCCGTAGAAATAATGGTACACGTGAGGCAATACTGACCCTACGACTTATCTTAGAAGCTAGATTAAGGAAAGGCAAACCTACGTTTCTAGCATTTGGAGACTTAGAGAAAGCTTTTGACAATGTTGACTGGAATACTCTCTTTCAAATTCTGAAGGTGGCAGGGCTAAAATATAGGGAGCGAAAGGCTATTTACAATTTGTATAGAAACCAAATGGAAATTATAGGAGTTGAGGAGCATGAAAGGGAAGCAGTGGTTGGGAAGGGAGTGAGACAGAGTTGTAGCCTCTCCCCAATGTTATTCAATTTGTATATTGAGCAAGCAGTAAAGGAAACAAAAGAAAAATTCGGAGTAGGTATTAAAATCAATGGAGAAGTAATAAAAACTTTGAGGTTCGCCGATGACATTGTAATTCTGTCAGAGTCAGCAAAGGACTTGGAAGAGCAGTTGAACGGAACGGATAGTGTCTTGAAAGGAGGGTGTAAGATGAACATCAACAAAAGCAAAACGAGGATAATGGAATGTAGTCGAATTAAGTCGGGTGATGCTGAGGGTATTAGATTAGGAAATGAGACACTTAAAGTAATAAAGGAGTTTTACTATTTGGGGAGCAAAATAACTGATGACGGTCGAAGTAGAGAGAGTATAAAATGTAGACTGGCGATGGGAAGGAAAGCGTTTCTGAAGAAGAGAAATTTGTTAACACTGAGTATAGATTTAAGTGTCAGGAAGTCGTTTCTGAAAATATTTGTATGGAGTGTAGCCATGTATGGAAGTGAAACATGGACGATAAATAGTTTAGACAAGAAGAGAATAGAAGCTTTCGAAATGTGGTGCTACAGAAGAATGCTGAAGATTAGATGGGTAGATAACGTAACTAATGAGGAGGTGT
The DNA here is from genome assembly GCF_021461395.2 of Schistocerca americana. NCBI lineage: Eukaryota > Metazoa > Arthropoda > Insecta > Orthoptera > Acrididae > Schistocerca > Schistocerca americana. Next base: position 241,381,398 of record NC_060125.1, on the reverse strand, counting down.
TGAATAGGATTGTGGAGAAGAGAAGTTTGTGGCACAACTTGACTGGAAGAAGGGATCGGTTGGTAGCACATGTTCTGAGGCATCAAGGGATCACCAATTTAGTATTGGAGGGCAGCGTGGAGGGTAAAAATTGTAGAGGGAGACCAAGAGATGAATACACCAAGCATATTCAGAAGGATGTAGGTTGCAGTAGGTACTGGGAGATGAAGAAGCTTGCACAGGATAGAGTAGCATGGAGAGCTGCATCAAACCAGTCTCAGGACTGAAGACCACAAGAACAAACAACAGTCTTCGTGGCTGCGTCTGGAATACTTCTTAATTTTCTTGTAGGATGACCTGTTTTCATTGTTCGCTGGTCGTCTTGTTCTTCGTATGATGAAAATTTCTTGAAGTTGTCACTTTCACTGTCAAGATTAATATATAAATTTGGCGATAACCATTGCTAGTCACTACTGAAATAACTTCGTTTCGTAATATAGTTTTAATTTCCTCATTGTTTAACACAGCGCCGAAAAATACACGTCTTGAACGTATGAAGACAAGAGAGTAATAAAGTAGTTGTTAAAAACAAACACCTACGCAAAAGTAAAAAAAAAAAAAGTTCAAAATTACTTATGAAAATCTGTCGCTGGCGCAGCGCTCTTCTGCATGTGCGATCGTAAATCATATCTTTGCACTGGCGGGGGTGCGGCAGTTAAAGTACCGTTACAAGATTGAAGAACTCTAATTTTCGCCTTATGCTCGTTTTCAAGGCGTTCAAGCAGATAAAGGCAAATTATGTACACACAGACAGCCGATCAGGTCCTTTATATTTTTATCGTAAACTGCGAATGAACCGTAAAGTTTTACGTTTTCTTCTTAAATTGTGTCACAAGTTGGTTGCGCCTCCTCCCATTTTTAATCTTTTAAAGAAATTGGAGCATGGTGCCATATTGTAACACAACTGATGTCCAATGGCGGTAGTGAGAAACAACAATGTAAACCAGATGGGGCAAGTCTGGCACACTGCATGTACACGTATGCCATCTAATAGGTCACACCATATGATAACACGTACATCATTATCCCAGGAATGCCGTATCAATTCTTATGTCACGTGTTTGTTACCAGTTTCTACTGGCACTCTTATTAAAATACCACTGTTCGCATTTCTTATTTTCTGTAATAATGCAATGTTTCAAAGCGATACAAACTGTACAAATAAAAATTATTCATTCTTTAAAAAAGGTTTATTTAAATACGACAAAGTTTAGCTGCTATGGATAGTCGATATTTCCATTTTTTTCTGGATGATTACAAGGTGTACAAGTTTGCTTCCGCCGTTTGCCGATAGGTGGCGACAACGGTAAGTAGCGGCCGAAAGAAACAGATCGCAGACGTCAGGCAGTTAGCTTGGACCTCCGTCAACATAACCTCATTCAAACATAGCCGATTTGTGTCTGCACCATAAAGCTGTTCTTGATTGAAAATATCAGTTTACAAACCCAGTTCTCGTCATTTGCGCGAGGTGTTACTGTTTTGCATCAGTATGAAGAAAACAGCGGCTGAGTCTCATCGAATGCTCTCAAGTACGAATGGTAAGGATGCTGTTAGTGAAAGAACGTGTCGTGAGTGGTTTCAGCGCTTCAAGAACGGTGATTTTAACGTCGTAGACCGCATAGTGATGGAAGAGACAATGTTTTCGAAGATCCAGAATTGGAGACACTGCTGAGTGAAGACTCGCGTCAAACTCAAGAAGAACTGGCACGATTAGTGGGAGTGACAGAGCAAGCCATTTCAAAACGTCCCAAGGCTATGGACATGATTCAGAAAGAATGAACTTGGGTCCTGTGTGAGTTGAAGCCAAGAGACGTTGAATGGTGTTTGGGTGTTTGTGAACAGTTGCTTCAGAGGCAGAAACGGAAGGGATTTCTACATCGCATGGTGACCTGGGGCGAAATATGGGTTCATTAAAATAACCTTAAACGCAAAAAATATGGGGATATCGCGGCCATGCTTCCACGTCGACGGCCAAACCGAATATTCACGGCTCCAAGATCACGCTCTGCATTTGGTGGGACCAGCTCGGCGTATAAACCAAGTGAAACAATCACAGGTGCTCGTTATCGAACGCAATTAATGTGTTTGAGCAGAGCATTAAAAGACACACGGCCACAATACAGCGAGAGGCACGATAAAGTGATTTTGCAGCACAACAACGCCCGACCCCACGTTGCCAAAGAGGTCAAAATGTACTTCGAAACGTTAAAATGGGAAGACCTACCACATCCGCCGTATTCCCCAGACATTGCTCCCTCAGACTATCACCTGTTTAGATCAGTGGCGTATGGCCTGCCTGACCAACACTTCTGATCTCATGAAGAAGTCACAAATTGGATCGATTCGTGGATCGCTTCAAAAGATGAACAACTTTATCGACGCGGGATTCGTACACTGCCCGAAAGATAGGAGAAAGTAGTCGCCAGCGATGGAAAATACTATGAATGATACATGTGTAATTAATTTGTTTCATTAAAGCCTCAAATGTTGGGGACAAAAACGGCGGAAGCGAAGTTGTACACTTTGTAGTAAAATATGAAAACGCCTATGGTAATCGAGACCGAACAAATATCGAAAAATATCGGTTAATCAGAACCAAAATACCGGTATCCGTTTCAACCAGTTAGTTTTCCCCATCCCTATCCTTAACTGCGAACGCTGTAGCTGCAGGAGATTAGGAATGAGCTCTGTATACACCCTTTGAGCTCTGCAGTGGGTGCGATTGAAACATTTTTGCTAACTTTGGACGCCCTCACGTCAGCTTACTTCTCTCTAACAAGAAGATCGCGCCTACTGGTATTCATCGATTTCGTGCAAATTTGTAATACACTCAACGCTGGGCCAGAAATGAAATCGGAAAGTGGGAGCTCCAGATGGCCAAACTTTTGGAAGTAAATAATGTATTTAAAGCGGGTCGGGACCGGCCTGAGCCATTTAGTTGTTCGTTATTTTCCGTTACCGTTGGTGCAGTGGGAAGAGTACAGAATGGTAATCTGAGGGTCCTTGGTTCAAGTTTCCATGCAGAAATAATTTTACTTTTACTTTCAATTTTTACGTCACTTGCACCGAAAATAAATCGAAATAGTGATCCATATTTTGTGTACTAATATTTTCAGAAAAGGCATTACAAAGGAAACGACAACGAAAATTAGGGATTGCAAATTCATTTCCAGGACTGTAAGGCGTAGACGAGAACTTCGTATACAAAATTCCACTGAGGTGACAAAAGTGGGATATCGTGCCAGACGTCTTTTCGCCCGGCATCGCGCAGCAACTCGACGGGACATAGACTACACAAGTTGTTGAGAGTCCCCTGCACAAATATTGAGCCAATCTGCCTCTGTGCGAAAGTGTTGCTGGTGCAGGATTTTCTGCAAGAACTGACCTCTCGATTATGTCCCACAGATATTTGCTGGGATTAATGTCGGACGTTAATTTATTGCTAATATAAACTATAACATAAGTTGTTCAGAGTTCTGTCAGCATGTTGCACATGAGAAGAAACTTCTATTGGCGGCTACATTAGACAACAAGTACGTCTATAAGTAGATGCTGTAACACTGATTTTCACCAATGGTTCAGGTAAAAACTGTTAACTTTTAAATACCTTAAGTTTCAGCCAAGGAATTTGTGGCTCAGATTTGTTGTGAGGATAAAAACTGCCGACCGTTAGTAAGATTTGGGTATTTAGTATACTAAGTATATCCTTTTTTTGGACTTGATAATGGTTGCAACCCTATATGGTAGGGCGTTCCCTCTCTCCTACAGCGCTGGATGGTCGTTGCTGCGTGCTGTCGCGCTACAGCACGTCTCCCCAGGTCATCCCGCACGTGCTCGATGGTATTTAAGTCGAGGAATGGGCAGGCCAGTCCATTCGCCGAATATCGTCTTGTTCCTCCACCTGCGCAGTTCGATGTGGTCGAACACTGTCATCCATAAAAAATGAAGTCAGGGTCAGATGTACCCCTGAAAAGAGGCACGTGGGAGCGAGGTACATTGTCAGAATAACATTGACCTGTGAGTGTACCGTGTTGAAAATTTCGAGGTCAGTAAGACCATGCAGCATTATACCTCCCAAACCATAACACCTGGACCACAAAAACTATCATGTTCGACAGTGTTCCTAAATATATCATGTTATGTCCGCCAGTGCAATGAGGTGGACGAACACACTAGAACACAGCAAACAGTTTTTTTTTGAAAGAGTAAACCGACATTTGATTGTATACAGGGTGGTCCTTTGATCGTGACCGGGCGAAATATGTCACGAAATGAGTATCAAACGAAGAAACTACAAAGAACTATACTTGTCTGGCTTGAGGAGAGAAACCAGATGCCGCTATCGTTGGCCCGCTAGATGGCGCTGCCATAGGTCAAACGGGTATCAACTGCGTTTTTTTTTTTTAAATAGGAACCCCCATTTTTTATTACATATTCGTGTTGTACGTAAAGAAATATGAATGTTTTAGTTGGACCACTTTTTTCGCTTTCTGATAGATAGCGCTGTAATTTTCACAGACATATGGCTCACAATTTTAGTCGAACAGTTGGTAACAGGTAGAGGTTTTTTAAATTAAAATGCAAAACGTAGGTACGTTTGAACATTTTATTTCGGTTGTGATACATGTACCTTTGTGAACTTATCATTTCTGAGAGCGCATGCTGTTACAGCGTGATTACCTGTTAATACCACATTAATGCAATAAATGCTCAAAATCATGTCCGTCAACCTCAACGCATTTGGCTACACGTGTAACGACATTCGTGTCAATCCTCTCAACAGCAAGTAGTTCGCCCTCCGTAATGTTCGCACATCCATTGACAATGCGCTGACGCATGTTGTCAGACGTTGTCGGTGGATCACGATAGCAAATATCCTTCAACTTTCCCCAGAGACAGAAATCTGGTGACGTCAGATCCAGTGAACGTTCGAGCCATGGTATGGTGCTTCGACGACCAATCCACCTGTCATGAAATATGCTATTCAATACCGCTTCAACCACACGCGAGCTATGTGCTAGACATCCATCATGTTGGAACTACATCACCATTCTGTCATGGAGTCAAACATCTTGTAGTAACATCGATAGAACATTACGTAGGAAATCAGCATACATTGCACCATTTAGATTGCCATTAATAAAATATGGGCCAATTATCCTTCCTCCGCCGGCCGCGGTGGCTAAGCGGTTCTAGGCGCTGCAGTCCGGAACCGCGCTGCTGCTACGGTCACAGGTTCGAATCCGGCCTCGGGCATGGATGTGGGTGATGTCTTTAGGTTTAAGTAGTTCTAAGTCTAGGGGACTGATGACCTGAGACGTTGAGTCCCATAGTGCTCAAAACCATTTGAACCATTTTATCCTTCCTCCCATAATGCCGCACCATACATTAACCCGCCAAGGTCGCTGATGTTCCACTTGTCGCAGCCATCGTGGATTTTCCGTTGCCCAATAGTGTATATTATGCCGGTTTACGTTACCGCTGTTGGTGAATGACGCTTCGTCGCTAAATAGAACACGTCCAAAAAATTTGTCATCGCCCCGTAATTTCTCTTTTGCCCAGTGGCAGAACTGTACACGACGTTCAAAGTCGTCGCCATGCAATTCCTGGAGCAAAGAAATATGGTACGGGTGCAATCGATGTTGATGTAGCATTCTCAACACCGACGTTTTTCAGATACCCGATTCTCGCGCAATTTTTCTGCTATTGACGTGCGGATTAGCCGCGACAGCAGCTAAAACACCTACTTGGGCATCATCTTTTGTTGCAAGTCGTGGTTGACGTTTCATATGTGGCTGAACACTTCCTGTTTCCTTAAATAACGTAACTATCCGGCGAACGGTTCGGACACTTGGATGATGTCGTCCAGGATACCGAGCAGCATACATAGCACACGCCCGTTGGGCATTTTGATCACAATAGCCATACATGAATACGATATCGACCTTTTCCGTAATTGGTAATCGGTCCATTTTAACACGGCTAATGTATCAGATAGATTATATAATCGTAAGACAGAGATTCAGGAACCAGGTTTTAAATTGTAAGACATTTCCTGGGGCAGATGCGGATTCTGACCACAATCTATTGGTTATGAGGTGCAGATTGAAACTGAAGAAACTGCAAAAAGGTGGGAATTTAAGGAGATGGGACCTGGATAAACTGAAAGAACCAGAGGTTGTAGAGAGTTTCAGGGAGAGCATAAGGGAACAATTGACAGGAATGTGGGAAAGAAATACAGTAGAAGAAGAATGGGTAGCTCTGAGGGATGAAGTAGTGAAGGCAGCAGAGGATCAAGTAGGTAAAAAGACGAGGGCTAATAGAAATCCTTGGGTAACAGAAGAAATATTGAATTTAATTGATGCAAGGAGAAAATATAAAAATGCAGTAAATGAAGCAGGCAAAAAGGAATACAAACGTCTCAAAAATGAGATTGACAGGAAGTGCAAAATGGCTAAGCACGGATGGCTAGAGGACAAATGTAAGGATGTAGAGGCTTGTCTCACTAGGGGTAAGACAGATATAGATACTGCCTACAGGAAAATTAGAGAGACCTTTGGAGAGAAGAGAACCACTTGTATGATTATCAAGAGCTCAGATGGCAACCCAGTTCTAAGCAAAGAGGCGAAGGCAGAAAGGTGGAAGGAGTATATAGAGGGTTTATACAAGGGCGATGTACTTGAGGACAATATTATGGAAATGGAAGAGGATGTAGATGAGGACGAAATGGGAGATAAGATACTGCGTGAAGAGTTTGACAGAGCACTGAAAGACCTGAGTCGAAACAAGGCCCCGGGAGTAGACAACATTCCATTAGAACTACTGATGGCCTCGGGAGAGCCAGTCATGACAAAACTCTACCATCTGGTGAGCACGATGTATGAGACAGGCGAAATACCCTCAGACTTCAAGAAGAATATAATAATTCCAATCACAAAGAAAGCAGGTGTTGACAGATGTGAAAATTACCGAACTATCAGTTTAATAAGTCACAGCTGCAAAATACTAACGCGAATTCTTTACAGACGAATGGAAAAACTGGTAGAAGCTGACCTCGGGGAAGATCAGTTTGGATTCCGTAGAAATGTTGGAACACGTGAGGCAATACTGACCTTACGGCTTATCTTAGAAGAAAGATTAAGAAAAGGCAAACCTACGTTTCCAGCATTTGTAGACTTAGAGAAATCTTTTGACAATGTTAACTGGAATACTCTCTTTCAAATTCTGATGGTGGCAGGGGTAAAATACAGGGAGCGAAAGGCTATTTCCAATTTGTACAGAAACCAGATGGCAGTTATAAGAGTCGAGGGGCATGAAAGGGAAGCAGTGGTTGGGAAAGGAGTGAGACAGGGTTGTAGCCTTTCCCCGATGTTATTCAATCTGTATATTGAGCAAGCAGTAAAGGAAACAAAAGAAAAATTCGGAGTAGGTATTAAAATTCATGGAGAAGAAATAAAAACTTTGAGGTTTTCCGATGACATTGTAATTCTGTCAGAGACAGCAAAGGACTTGGAAGAGCAGTTGAACGGAATGGACAGTGTCTTGAAAGGAGGATATAAGATGAACATCAACAAAAGCAAAACGAGGATAATGGAATGTAGTCAAATTAAGACGGGTGATGCTGAGGGAATTAGATTAGGAAATGAGACACTTAAAGTAGTAAAGGAGTTTTGCTATTTAGGGAGTAAAATAACCGATGATGGTCGAAGCAGAGAGGATATAAAATGTAGACTGGCAATGGCAAGGAAAGCGTTTCTCAAGAAGAGAAACTTGTTAACATCAAGTATAGATTTAAGTGTCAGGAAGTCGTTTCTGAAAGTATTTGTATGGAGTGTAGCCATGTATGGAAGTGAAACATGGACGATAACTAGTTTGGACAAGAAGAGAATAGAAGCTTTCGAAATGTGGTGCTACAGAAGAATGCTGAAGATGAGGTGGGTAGATCACGTAACTAATGAGGAGGTATTGAGTAGGATTGGGGAGAAGAGGAGTTTGTGGCACAACTTGACTAGAAGAAGGGATCGGTTGGTAGGACATGTTTTGAGGCATTGAGGGATCACAAATTTAGCATTGGAGGGCAGCGTGGAGGGTAAAAATCGTAGAGGGAGACCAAGAGATGAATACACTAAGCAGATTCAGAAGGATGTAGGTTGCAGTAGGTACTGGGAGATGAAGAAGCTTGCACAGGATAGAGTAGCATGGAGAGCTGCATCAAACCAGTCTCAGGACTGAAGACCACAACAACAATGTATCAGGAAGCAAATACCATCCGCACTGGCGGAATGTTATGTGATACCACGTACTTACACGTTTGTGACTATTACAGCGCCATCTATCACAAAGCGGAAAAGGTGGTCCAACTAAAACATTCATATTTCTTTACGCACTACACGTATATGCAATAAAAAATAGGGGGTTTCTATTTTAAAAAACGCAGTTATATCCGTTTGACCTATGGCAGCGGGCCAACCATAGCGCCATCTGGTTTCCCCCTTCAAGCTAGACAAGTATAGTTCCTTGTAGGTTTTTCGTTTGATGCTTTTTTCGTGAGATATTTGGCCCGGTCACTATCAATGGACCACCCTGTATAACTGTATTTATCATCTGTACCGTCTAAATGGCTCTGAGCACTATGGGACTTAACATCTGAGGTCATCAGTCCCCTAGAACTTAGAACTACTTAAACCTAACTAACCTAAGGACATCACACACATCCATGCCCGAGGCAGGATTCGAACCTGCGACCGTAGCGGTCTCGCGGTTCCAAACTGACGCGCCTAGAACCGCTTGGCCACACCGGCCGGCTACTTTCTAAATCTCGGCTTTTCTGTCATTATAGAAAAGAATGCCAAAATCCTTAGACCATTAACACGTCGTATCTAGTAAAGTCAGTGCAAATCAGGTAAAAAAGACCAACACATACCTTTAAGAAACGAGGTCTTAATGGTCTAAGAACTTTTAGCATAGTACTCAATAATGTCATAAAGGCCGAATGCTAGATAGTACGGAAGATAAATACAGTAAATACAGTCAAATGTCGATTTATTCTTTCAAAAAATATTGCATGACTGTGGATCAGGACCATCGAAAACTTTTTATATCAAACATACATATTTTTATTTGCAATATATACAGTACTAAGCGCAAATGACTTTGTATCTCTGAGTCTCTCTGTAGCCTTCTCTGTTACGCTGGTTCTGGATTACAGTATTTACGGGGAGTCGGAGTATCAGTGACATCGTTTTGGGGCAGTGAGGCCTCACTGGGCTGTCTTTCCGTAAGCTCGGCGTGATCTGAGACTAGTTTGAGGATAATCTGACGTGGGGCTCTGAGTGTGGTGGCTTAAAAAGACGTGGGATCCAGTCACAATTGCACGTACTGAGGTGCGATTTCGGCGTCCTCTGGTGCGGTGGCAGCTCCATCCGGTGGATTATGACGAGTCCTCTGTAGCAACAGCTCGCGACAGCTGGTTTAAACCGTTCATCTGCGGAAATGTGAGCAGCGCGCTACGCGCCGTGTGCAGTCGTCTAAGAGATCATCGATACCGAACATTCAGTGTGAGTCGTGATTCTGGACTTGCCCTCATGGGCGAGAGGGGGAACACATAAAGCAACCAGGAACACTGCCGGACATTATCGTTTTGCTGGTCCAGGTGTTATGGTGTGCGGGGCATAGTGCTGCATTGACACAATGACCTCCATATCTTTGAACATAGTACACTCACTGGTCAACATTCTTGTACACTGTACTTTTTCCCTAAGTGAGTCTTTTCAGGAGTGCATACAGTCCTTGCTGCCAGCATAGGAGGACCCGTTTAATATACCGACGTTCCCATGTGTTATGCAGGCGGTTTATCTTCTGTGACTGACTGGATCATCCGTACACATCCATAAATTACTAAATTACTTCGTGGCAGGCGATGGAGTTTAAGCTTCCAAAACAAGTTGTGCAACAAAAAGACACATTATTTACAACTGTGTGGAGTAGAATAACTGTGTTCAGTTTCGAAAGAAGGAGATTACGTTTTTGGGGAACTTAATTTCTCAACATGTAGTCCATCCCAACGACGAAGAATTAAAAGCAGTGCTGGAGTTCACACCTCTAACAACCTAGAAGCAGGTGAGAAGATTTCTGGGAAACAATGCCTTGGCGTCAGGCAGACCGTGTGTCGTCAAAGGGAGAAACACGCGCTGGAACTGGCATGAGGATGCAAATAGAGAATTCACTGAAGTGAACTTCCAATTTGTATTGCCCCAGGTTGCAGAAAAACTGAGAATGAGGTGGAGGTGTTCCAAGAGGTGGATATGAATGGTTCAAAGGCGCACAAAACTATCACATTCACCATCCGTGTACTAAACAAGAGTGAATTTAACAGTTACATTATAGAATTTGAGACCTTAGTCATTGTCTATGTGTTCCAGAAATTTTGTATCACTTGTATGGAAGAACTAAGTTTGTGTACACAGACGACAAAGCCATCGAATTTCTGATGTCAACAAAACGTACCTACAGTCGACTATCTCGTTGGGCACTTTACGTACAGGAATTTGCATTTCAAATTAAGCACATTCCTGGAAAAGACAAGACTGTAGTGGATGTGCTGTTGGACTCGACAATCGGATTGAGGCATAAAGGAGGAAGTATACAGAACAGGTTTCACATCCTGTTCTTGAAAGAGTTTTCCATTCGAGACCTTCATCGGTGACGCCCGGAAAAATATAGCAGAAGAACAAGACAAAGGTCTAGCGCTACATGAAGTCAAAGACAAAATGAAGGATACGGACTTGATGCAACTCGAGAAATAATACGCAGGTTGTTTTTTTCCACCGTGTACAATCTAGGGACTGATCGATGAGAGGATTCGGAACAAAAATGTCTAATGAACTTATGTCAGGAAACGCACGGTTTCCAAGCTAGACACCATTTATTCAATCCTACATTGTTATAGACACTGCGGTCTAATAAGCGCTTTAGCATGCAGCCACAGTTGCAGTATGTGTTGAAAATGGGTTCCATGTACCTCAGCGCACCCGTGTACGCGAAGTAGCAAGTTCTGTCTCACACGTTCACACTGGCCAGGCTGCATTCGAACAGCGTCAAAGACAGCATTAATACGCTGCTCGTCTCCACGTCTGGAATGGACTCTGCATACACGACACTTTTGAGATGGCTACATAGCCAGAAATCGCACGGGTTGAGATCCGGTGGACGAGCAAACGATGCAACTGGGCCCGCTCGTCCGATCCATCGACCAGGGAAGACACGACTGAGATGCGTCCGGACGTTAACGGCGAAGTGGGTTTGAAGCACCATCATGTAGCAGGGACATAATCCTTCGAATCATCAATGACATTTTGTAAGTAGGCTGTTTAGGTTTTTATTTTGGTAACGCCACATAGCGCTCTGTATGAAAACCACTGACTGTGCTGTGTGTAGTCTGTGGCTGGTTTGCATTGTTGGAATTTGCTATTGTAGTGTTGGGCAGTTGGAGGTGAGCCGCCATCAGTGGTGGATGTGGGGAGAGAGATGGCAGAATTTTGAGAGCGGACGATCTGGACGCGTGTCAATCAGAAAGAGTATATTTGTAATATTGGATATCACGAACTGATATACAAATGATGACTTTTGAACATTATTAAGGTAAATACATTGTTTGTTCTCTATCAAAATCTTTCATTTTCTAACTATGCCTATCAGTAGTTAGTGCCTTCAGTAGTTAGAATCTTTTATTTAGCTGGCAGTATTGGCGTTCGCTGTATTGCAATAGTTTGAATAACGAAGATTTTTGTGAGGTAAGTATAGGTTATTGTTAGTCAGGGCCATTCTTTTGTAGGGATGATTGAAAGTCAGACTGCGTTGCGCTAAAAAAATATTGTGTGTCAGTTTAGTGATGATCAGAATAAGTGAAGAGAGAAATGTCTGAGTTACGTTCAGTTTTACTCAGTTGTTTGAAAATCAAATAACGTAAAAGGTTTATCAGCACAGTAATTCATTAATTTTTCGAATGGGCCGTTTCAACTTCTTCCAGCAGGTGAGGCAAATTCACCCGCAAGAAACTCCGATAGTTCCGCCGTGTTAGGCGACGTGGAAGGAAAACTGGTCTCAAAATACGGTCGCCAATTATGCCTACACACACATTCCGGTTGCACCGATACCTATGATTCGCTGTCACTATACCATGGGTGTTCTGCATACTTTCTCACAGATGACTCTCATGAAAGTGGAAGATCCGCTCCACGTAAAGGTAGCCTCATCTGTGAATAGGATGGATGACACAGATCCCGGAATCGTGATTTCCTGGTGAAGAAACCAGTCACACAACTGCTCCCGACGTGGAAAGTCTGTCGCTAGTAAGCCCTGCACTCGCTGTTAGTGAGAAGGGTGGTAACAATTGCCTTGGAGAATGTTCCACACGATCGTATATTTACGCTGTACTAACGGGCCAACTCCCTGGTACTGACACAGCGCTCGTCTTCCACAGTGTTAATCACATTTTCCTCCAAGTCTGGCATCCGAACACTTCAGGTACATCCTTCATGATCTCCTGCTTCCTGAAACGACACTGTCTCAGGAAAACAGCGAAATACTGTTGCAAAACATTGAATGCTGCCGGCCGGAGTGGCCGAGCGGTTCTAGGCGCTACAGTCTGGAACCGCGCGACCGCTACGGTCGCAGGTTCGAATCCTGCCTTGGGCATGGATGTGTTTGATGTCCTTAGGTTAGTTAGGTTTAGGTAGTTCTGAGTTTGGGGGACTGATGACCTCAGAAGTTAAGTCCCATAGTGCTCAGAGCCATTTGAACCATTGAATACTGTGGTTTTTGGCGGCGGGGATAGGTCTCCTGATACAACCTTACTACCTGCAGCCCGTAGCCTTCTACTTTTCTGCAAGCAAACTCCATGTCGGCAAGCTCTCGATTCGAATACGGAACGCCGCGCGGGATTAGCCGAGCGGTCTTAGACACTGCACTCATGGACTGTACGGCTGGTCCCGGCGGAGGTTCGAGTTCTCCCTCGGGCGTGGGTGTATGTGTTTGTCCTTAGGATAATTTAGGTCAAGTAGTGTGTAAGCTTAGGGACTGATGACCTTAGCAGTTAAGTCCCATAAGATTTCACACACATTTGAACATTTCTTTCGAATACGGAACAATTGTGCACAATTCTGTGCCACATCCACTACATGGTGAGTCAGCAAGAGAAGTGAATCGGACGCGACATTACCAATTACTATGGTAGAGTGGGTGGTAGAGCATGGTATTGAGGAACAGTACCGCCCTCTAGGTGGAAACCATGCATACTGTATCTGCTACTGCATGGCACAGCGCGTATTAGACCGCAGTCTCTGTAACAAAGTATGATTGAATAAATGGTCTCTAGCACGGAGACGTTTTTTTGTTCCTTATCCTCTCATCGATCAATCCCTATAGTTCGTACACGGTGGGAAAAAATCACCATCTATTATTCCACCACAGGAATCCGAACAGGCCATCATGGGTGGCATTTGTACCAGAGTAGCTGATAAACATGCTCTTCTGATTACACACCTGAAAAAAAATGGTTCAAATGGCTCTGAGCACTATGGGACTCAACTGCTGTGGTCATCAGTCCCCTAGAACTTAGAACTACTTAAACCTAACTAACCTAAGGACAGCACACACATCCATGCCCGAGGCAGGATTCGAACCTGCGACCGTAGCAGTCGCATACACACCTGAACTACGCAAATTTTGGTCCAGGGAAGTGCGCTAACAAACATAAGAAATCTGTGTACTTTAGTAGTCTGGATTGGTGGGTGAGTACGTTACTGTCAGTTTGTGTTGAAGTGCCTAAAGGCGAAACCTACTTTTACAAAGCAAACTGTAACACCTATTACCCCTAGAGAATTAAGTTACTACATGGCCGTCGATCTCCGGGACTGATTGTCAGGAGAAGAAACGGTCGTTGCGAAATCCCTGTAGCTGTCGAGTTCGCTTCGAACTATGATTCACAGACACCACTGAAAATGGCTACCAGAATTCTATCTTAAAAGAATTTGGCTTCATAGGTGTTTTCAGGCATATGAAACATGTGTGTTCTGACAACAGCGAACAGACAATGGACAAAGACAATGGAAGGGAATATTACGTAGGGGGAAGATATATTATTTACAAAAAAGAAAAGGTTCAAATGGCTCTGAGCACTATGGGACTTAACATCTGAGGTCATCAGTCCCCTAGAACTTAGAACTACTTAAACCTAACTAACCTAAGGACATCACACACATCCATGTCCGAAGCAGGATTCGAACCTGCGACCGTAGCGGTCGTGCGGTTCCAAACTGTAGCGCCTAGAACCGCTCTGCCACACCGGCAGGCGAAAAGATATGTACATTGCTGCATATTATCCATAAGAAAAACCGGAAATGAGAATCATGCAAGTGTTGGGAAAGCTTTGGCACATTTGTTGTAACGAACAGCTAGACACTTGGGATGAGTACGTCAAGGATTTCCGATTGATGATGAATCAACTCTATCACGACTCAATCAAGATCCAGCCAACCAATGATTTAATGAAGATGGAACCAGAAGATAAAATCACAGACGTGGTTGTGTTTCCGCCGAAGCACCCAGTTTGGTGTAGACATGTGGTGGCGGAGGCAGCTGTCAACATCAGGAAAGAGGTTATGCTCGGCAGAGGAGGAATGTGAAAAGCGCAAACAGCATTTCTTCTACGTAGGACAGAAGATACTGGCGAGAAGCCACAGCCTGTCCTGCAAAGAAAAAGATAGATCACATAAGTTATTCTTCCTGAAAATTGGCCCTTTCCTTGTTAAATGCTTAGTCCTCAAAAATGCGGCAATTCTGAAAACATTTTGGATAAAGAAAGTGACTGGAACACATATTTTCTCGAATCTGAAATCATTTGTACAGTATGTTTGCTGTAGCTGATTGTAGCGCAACTTTACTGTAGCACAGGAAAGGTTCAGTTACTGAAAGGACAAGGCCACAATTATCAAACACGATTGACTTTATTACAATATAGCTCTCTGAGCAATTTTCATTTATTGGTACTTATTAAAATATATACACATACAGAATCATTGCGCTTCCAGACTCGATCTCAAGCAAGGGTGGAAAAACATCAGCTCATTTAGCATTACACTTTTAGGTAAGCTATTAAAATAATAAAATACTAAAATATATTTTACCAAGCAGCAATATTTAAAGAACCATTACCAAAGCATTCAGAATCCAAAAAAATTTGAGACAAAGTTTCTCATAAAAACATTACTGTTATTAAATATAGAAATCTCTAAAGCAAATTCAAGTTGACATGTAAATGACTGTAGAGTTAACTTCTGTAATAGTTCAATACAGGATCATTAAACAACATTAAACAAACTCGCGGTTTTAAAATTAAGCCACCACTCACGCAACTACAAATGCATCAAGAGATAATGGCTATAATTGGAGGCGTATACTGAAAGCAGGATTACACAAATTTACTTTCATTACACGTGAACTGCCGCTCTTGGTACGAGCCCTTTTACTCTCCAACAATCCTCAGGCCCAGCTCGCCCGTCTCCTCAGGCATGACGTTGTACACACGGGAGAGAACACAAAGCAACAAGACAAGCTTCCAAAACACACAAACAGATGGTGTTAATTCAACAACTCTCAAAAACATGTTCATACGTGCTTCAGGGAATACAGGCCAGACAATAATGACAATTTAAACTATGGTCTGGAAAACTTCAAACAACCATTTGGTCCAGTAAATAAAAAAAATTAACCACAGTTGATAAACTAAAAAAAAAAAAGACGTGCATTTCACTACTAAGGAAATCGGGCAGGACTGGCAGTTGGCAATACTCGTAGCAGAGATTGAAGTAGCTGGCGAGAATTTCGAATGAGGCAACAAGAGGCAGCAACACATTAAATCACGTTGTTATCACGGTTCATGGGCTGAAATTTTGCTCACCCCCCCCCCCCGCCCATCCCCACGCCCCGCAAAAAAAAAAAAAAAAAAAAAAAAAAAAAAAAAAAAAAAAAAAAAAAAAAAAAAAGAAAGAGCTGTCCATGGTTCCAATGCCGTCGTGAGCAGAAACAAGGCTGTCCACTCAGAGTCCCGTCAATCAATGTACTTCAGAATCACCAACGCCAGTACCAACAGTCTCAGTTCTACGCGTTGCCAGCTCATACTGCCGCCCAGTGTGCTTCCAAACACAGTGCATGCGCGACTGGCGCCTCCTAGCGGCTCCGTGTTCACTCTCTCTTTTCGTCCTTCGGCTCAGGTGCGCACTACATAGGCAAACTTTACTCCAGACGGGATCGACAAACGCTAAGTTGATGTGCACCCATCACTGATGTTACGTCTTCTGTATTATTTTTTTTTAATTTGATAGTTATGTGCTCTTTACCTATAAGTATTTGTCTTTGGCAGTCAGATTTTATCTGGCTTTCCTTTCGATACATGTTGTTCCAGTAATATGCACATAAATGTCCTTATATGTCCTTTTTTGGAGGTCGATGAAACTGATAGTTGGACAGGCCTGCAGTCGGCAGTGAAGCATGTTAATATGTAAAGAAAAGTCAGTGGTAGAACTGTGTGTAGGGCTTCGGAGCTAGACGCATCTCACTAATCAGTTTGTGGACGTGAATGTCTGTACGCCCATGTTTTCGTGTCTCACAATCGCATGACATGGTAAGCCTACATGGCATGTGTGTAATGCATCTTCTACACACGTTTTAGTTAATAAAGTGCAGCTATAATCAGCTAGTACTGTAGGAGAATTCTGACGAAACATACGCTCCTGGAAATTGAAATAAGAACACCGTGAATTCATTGTCCCAGGAAGGGGAAACTTTATTGACACATTCCTGGGGTCAGATACATCACATGATCACACTGACAGAACCACAGGCACATAGACACAGGCAACAGAGCATGCACAATGTCGGCACTAGTACAGTGTATATCCACCTTTCGCAGCAATGCAGGCTGCTATTCTCCCATGGAGACGATCGTAGAGATGCTGGATGTAGTCCTGTGGAACGGCTTGCCATGCCATTTCCACCTGGCGCCTCAGTTGGACCAGCGTTCGCGCTGGACGTGCAGACCGCGTGAGACGACGCTTCATCCAGTCCCAAACATGCTCAATGGGGGACAGATCCGGAGATCTTGCTGGCCAGGGTAGTTGACTTACACCTTCTAGAGCACGTTGGGTGGCACGGGATACATGCGGACGTGCATTGTCCTGTTGGAACAGCAAGTTCCCTTGCCGGTCTAGGAATGGTAGAACGATGGGTTCGATGACGGTTTGGATGTACCGTGCACTATTCAGTGTCCCCTCGACGATCACCAGTGGTGTACGGCCAGTGTAGGAGATCGCTCCCCACACCATGATGCCGGGTGTTGGCCCTGTGTGCCTCGGTCGTATGCAGTCCTGATTGTGGCGCTCACCTGCACGGCGCCAAACACGCATACGACCATCATTGGCACCAAGGCAGAAGCGACTCTCATAACTGAAGAGTACACGTCTGCATTCGTCCCTCCATTCACGCCTGTCGCGACACCACTGGAGGCGGGCTGCACAATGTTGGGGCGTGAGCGGAAGACGGCCTAACGGTGTGCGGGACCGTAGCCCAGCTTCATGGAGACGGTTGCGAATGGTCCTCGCCGATACCCCAGGAGCAACAGTGTCCCTAATTTGCTGGGAAGTGGCGGTGCGGTCCCCTACGGCACTGCGTAGGATCCTACGGTCTTGGCGTGCATCCGTGCGTCGCTGCGGTCCGGTCCCAGGTCGACGGGCACGTGCACCTTCCGCCGACCACTGGCGACAACATCGATGTACTGTGGAGACCTCACGCCCCACGTGTTGAGCAATTCGGCGGTACGTCCACCCGGCCTCCCGCATGCCCACTATACGCCCTCGCTCAAAGTCCGTCAACTGCACATACGGTTCACGTCCACGCTGTCGCGGCATGCTACCAGTGTTAAAGACTGCGATGGAGCTCCGTATGCCACGGCAAACTGGCTGACACTGACGGCGGCGGTGCACAAATGCTGCGCAGCTAGCGCCATTCGACGGCCAACACCGCGGTTCCTGGTGTGTCCGCTGTGCCGTGCGTGTGATCATTGCTTGTACAGCCCTCTCGCAGTGTCCGGAGCAAGTATGGTGGGTCTGACACACCGGTGTCAATGTGTTCTTTTTTCCATTTCCAGAAGTGTATATTTATTCTCTTTCAGAAGCAGCAAGGAAGTAACATATAAGGCAATAAAATGAGATGTAACGTTCCTGTGCAATTGTATTCACCCAAGGCGCTTCACCTTGTCCCTATGTTGTGTGAAACAATTTATTTTTTGTGAGGCAGCAAACTTCTCTATGGGAAAACAATTAGTTTCTGCCGTATTGATTAGAGTTTTGAAGAGTGTAGCCGATTGTATTGTGGTGTGAAAGGTGATGCTGTGTGTGTGTGACACGAGGAGGATTTGTGGATTTTATGTCCTGCGTGGTTCCAGAACGCACTGTACATAATATTTTTGGCCTACCTTTAGCTCAAAATTATGCCCTGGGTACTTGCCAGAATTTACCAGACAGAAGCTTTTGCTAAATAAGCATCGGGCGGCTTTCACCTTATTTGTGTTAGAAAATTTGTTTTCCTCTGTTGTACGTTCACCAGCCTGTATTGCCAAACTTTGGATTACGTCGCCCTTTCTGACCTTTCTATGCGTAGTGCACGCCTAACTTAGATCATGATATGGAAAAACCTACGACTGAACGCCAGGAGAGTCTTAAACATAAGACTTTGGGCGGTAATGGGATTTATTTAACATTTCGTTAACAAGAATCCCGGCATCAGAGTTTGCAATTAATTTTTGCTGTGTAAGCCGTGTTTTACTTTGCCTTGATTTGTGATGAAATAAGTTGATGATAAACTTCAGGATAAAACACTTTTATCAAATTTTACACAGTTGCACAGACAGCCATTCATTCTAATGTTCAATCTTGGGAAGATTTCATACCACCAGTATCACATGCCATTTTAATATTGTGCACACTAGCAAAACTTGCTAATTAGATCTTACGACTGTTGCAGAAGCAGTTGGGCTGTGGAGCGACGGGTTCCATCCCCTTCTGGATGACAAAGGTGAGCGACTGACTCATGAGCCAGAAATGAGCTAATTGAATGCACCAAGTGTTATTTCTGTGTAACCAGCACAGTAAAGATGTTTCCAAACACCGGCCGTCGGCGAACTTTAAGCCGCAAAGGCAACAACCATTTTAAAGGAGCATAACTTTGCGCAACAACATAATGTAACTGCGCCTAATTTTGATGCTTGCTTACGAATTTTTTGTACAAAATTAATATGATTAGTCTGTTTTGAATGCTTAGGAGCCACAGGAGCTGTAAATAATTTTTTACAACCAATTATATTGAAATGCAAACGCGTGGCAGATGCCACCGTTTTTATGACGCGACATATGCTCACGTCTACTATACACTAGGATGTCTTTGATAGAAAGCAGTTATATCTAGCCAATACAGTGCCACTAGATTTCATTTTGATGTTCGAGATTACTTCGTTTATTTTTGTGTCATTTGTGGTTCCAGATTAATATGTTATATGATTTGTAAGTACCAAGCGGAGTTAACAGACTTTTTCTAGCATAAGGGACATCAGATATTAGACGATGTTATGTATTAGATGCACAACATCATATTCACAACATATCTTTGTGATCCAATTTGCTAGACATAAGTGCTCCTTGTGTCACATTTGGGCAAATATGCTATATTATTACTGCACTTGTGAGACTATGATATGAGAGAATATTATTTAACGATACCTAATAATTTTTTTAAAGAAATTTCACTTGGATTTTGAGCAAAAAAAAGTTACTCATCATGTATTTTAAGAAAGATGTTGTGATAATCATGTACAATAAAATGAAGGTCGATGGGTGTTTGTCCGCACTAAATGCACATTTTACACAGATTTTGTAGTTTGTAACACAAAAATTTGATTAATTAAGTCCATTAAGAGTATGCTCATAGTATAAAGTATACCCTGCGATCCCAGAACAAAAGATAATTCAATGATTATTTGAATTTTAGTATGTGGAACGGAGATTTTTTGTATTTTGTTTTGACATTACTAATTCATCCTGTGTAAGTGCAAGCTTGGGTTGCCATATTTATCCTCACATCATGGTACTATTGTAAATCAACCAGGCAATATGACACCTTGCCATTTTCTAAATCCTGGTGGAAGACCATTAGGAATCCTTTTCTGCTTCTAGTGCTTGTCAGAGTTAGTTAATTTCTGGGACACATGAATAGGGTGTATAACGTGCATGTTGTGTGGATCAACACCCACCAATCTTCAATGTACTGTACATGATTATCACAACATCTTTTTAAAAATATATGATGATCAACTTTTTTTGCTCAAAATCCAAATGAAATTCAACTTAGAACTACTTTCCTTTAAAAAAATCGTCAAGTATCGTTAAATAATAATCTCCCATAACATAGTCTCGCAACTGCAGTAGTAATATTGCTTATTTGCCCAAATGTGAGACAACGAGCACTTATGTCTAGCGAATTTGCATCAGAAAGATATGTTGTGAACATGATATTGTGCAGGTAATAACTAACATCATCTAATATCTTATATATTGCAGTTGTGGGAGCTTTTATCCCTCCTTCGAAAGACGGATGAGGACGTGACATGACATGACTGCCACACATCGCTACGCAATATTATCTATTTTCTGCCACTATTTCGTGTTTATTGAAAGTACTGGGCATTTTTGCTTGAGTTGAAAGTTTTGCATTCTTCTCACGGGGAGGTGCGCTACTGGTGAGGTCTCAAGTTATAACTAGTCGCCACAAGGCAGTCAGTGAGTCTCAGTAGCAGCGGTGAGCATTCACAGGGAGTCACAGAAGTGGAGCCATGGCCTATTCTTTGCTTTTGTTGACGAGAGCAGGTACATGACCTTGCTGGGCACAAGGACTGCCAGTTGGCACTGATGTCTTCAAAGAGTAATTGACCATGATATTTTGCCATTTCTGTACAGACATCAAAGGACAGACCATCGTGGTTCTGCCCAACCAGCTTCAGAAAGTCAGCTGCTTTCCCTCTAAAAATTTAGCCTATCCAAATTGTATGAGTCTCCTATGCCAACATGCTTGGTGTGAAGAGGCTGACCAGTTGGTGGGACGTTACTACTTGCCAGTACCAACTTTTTCTTTGTTAATGTACGTTTTGCACCGCCTAGAGTGGGAAGTTTCTGCTGCATTCCCCCTGGTACCTGGTTTTAAATTAAATAAGCGACATTCTCGTTCATGACATTCGCAACTGTGTAAAGTCGTCCCCTCCATGTGGAGTTTCTTGAATTTTGCGAGTTGAGGGTTGTAAACTATGATTCGAAGGCTTTCGTCTTCCGGCCAACATATGGAGGAGATCGACATACGCTGACTTTGGGGAAATGTAAACGTCGCAGCTGCGGTATTCTGATGCGTACTATGTGCAGCTTGCAGATTACGTCTTTTGCCATTAGGCTTGTGCTGCCTAATTGATTCTTTGAATTTGCGAACTGTTCAGATGAGGAAACATTGTTGTGTTTTCTCCCTGTAGTGTTCCATATAATTTGGTACCACTTCACAGCGTTAGTGTCATACTCTGTAGTCTTTAAAGAACTTTGCTCTTTGTTAATATTTATGTGACTTCGTTCAGTAGCGTAAATAAATTTGTTATACTCAGTCTTGACGCTTAATTATCCTATAACGCTCCCAGGGTTATTCGATCCACAAAAACAAATGTAACCTGCTGCATACCTAAGTAACGGCGATGTATGTGTTGTGCACAGTCACCAACGATCAGTTATTTAACGCTCAGCGAAGGTAACGAGCACTGCACGCACTCGTCTAATATGACAATGAAAGTGTTTATTAAGCAATGTGAGGTATTTAGATCTCTCCTAGATCTGATTGTGTGGCATTATTGGCCAGCAGACACCAATCTGATAGCAAGGCTTTGTCATAAGTTATGTTAACAACGTACAGCATACCTGAGCTAGATTAATAACCACAGCGACAAGAGAATCTTTCAACTATATTAGGTAATGTCGTGGGTTGTGTATTTCTCCACTACATGAAGAGAGAGAGAGAGAGAGAGAGAGAGACAGAGGCGGAATTGGCAAACATGTCATCAAAACTTTACCATCATCTGCCTCGCAGCATCTCCAGAAATGTTAAAGACTAACTAAAGATTTCTAAGTAAAGGTCTGCATTTCACGTTGTTGAACGATGTAAGTGTAAATGACAGCAAATTTTTAAGTTATCTTAGAATGTCAAAATGGCAGTTTTACAAGTTTCTTCGCTATGTAAAAGGAGATATATAGGGAATCAACACAGGATTAAAGAAATGGTTTTCAGCAAAATGAGAAAGGTCTTCACACTGAGGAAATACATGCCGTTCTTGTTATTTTGTTTGTCATTACACATCTTCTTAAATTGCGTATAATTTTGAACTGATGAGTAGTAACAGCAGTAGCTAGTAGTATATATGACAAATAGAAAAACAGTTAAATATTTATTGTAAAGCAACAATGTCATTTTATATCAGAAAATGTAGAATATTTGTATTTGTATTTTCATATTTATTAAGATATTAACATTATCGTAATACACTGCAATACGTCCTTGCACCACGTATTGTATTGGACAAGCTACTGAAGTGTTGTGGCACTAAGCGTATGTGCTTAGTTTTGAAGACTCTATGCACTTCACCAGTTGCGGTACAGATCAATTTCACTCATATGTTTACCTATTCTCTTGTCCATTCAGTCATTATTAAGCATCTGTAAATTAAAAATACATCAACTATTTATATAACTTCATTGTTAATTTGAACTGTTTCAATTTCCATGCGTCGAAGACATATTAGTTTCAATATATTTTGCATAAATGGCAGCATCGGTCGTAAATATTGAAATGACACGGTTCCCAAAGGAATTAGACATTAACATATTATTTTGATCTTCAATAATGGATTTACAGTCCTACTTGCAAGCTGGCTGTTTAAGTACTTCCATTCACTGTCTAAATGTACTAGAGGGAAACAAAATAGTGTCGTGGTTGCGTATCATTAATATCAATTCCTCCTCTGATGTAGACCTGGTTTGATGTAGGCCTGAATGCTTTCTCACTGTCTTTGAGAATAGTAACGACATCGGCGAATCTCATATTCTTCCATCCTGGATTTGAGTTACACTGCTGAAACTCCCTTTTTCGTCATTGCTTCTTCAACAGAAAAGTTGAACGGTAGGGGAGATATAATGCATCCTTCCCTTACGGTGTTTCTAAAGTGAGAGTTTCTGTCTTGGGCTTCCGTTCTTATTGTTTCCTCTTGTGGTATAGTAGGTTATCACCCGCTGCTTCGCTCGCGTAGACTATACAGTCTGCATATATATATATATATATATATATATATATATATATATTCAAGTGAGAACTAACCCAATACAGTCGTTCGCGAACTAACGGGTCCAAAGGAACGGTTCACCAAGGTGAACGGAAGAAGCGAGGAACGAATTCTAAGGAACTGTCTTTCACGGTTCACTTCGGTTGCGGCTTTCTACTTACAGTTTCCGGGAAAGGGAAACGGCCGGTCTCGTTCCCGCAACGGCGCGTCTGCCGGTCTCGCTCCAGCCTCGGTCCCGTTCCCGTCTGTCTCGGTCTCGGTCTCGTACGGCCGGAGTCGTCCTTCGCGTGGCCACTCGTCGCAGTTCCACTGCCGACTGTTCCTACTTGGTTCAGTATCGAGTTGTTGTTGTTCGTTTCGTTCGCTTCGCAAGCCCATTATAGATCTGTTTCAAACCTTTTTTGAGGTCTGGACTTCTGATTCTTTTCCTATTACATTCAGAGTCCACGACCGACAATTAAAAAGTATTTTATAATTAGGTAAATTACATAAAAATTACGTGGTATGTAATACATTCATCTTTTCAGGTACTAAAAGGGCATGTCAGCTTACTTCACTATTTCGATAAACAACAGAAGACATACTTATAAAAAGGCAAGCTTTTTTGGTTATTACACATGCAAAGGAAGTCGGCACGGCACATACGAGTGGCCATTTTCCGTCTTTTTTTTACCTAAGGTAAAATAGCATCTTCATTGTTATGGAAGGCAGACCGACTTGCAACCAATGAAGCCCGGGCTCCATAATCGAGTGTCTGGTGACACATTTTGTAAAGAGAATATGGTAACTCCTGTAATATTATTGCAGTGGTACAGGGTGGCGCACGAAAAATCGGCCCCGAGTGCTAGACTGGCCTTTCTCGCCCAGCAATTGTCATCTATTGTTTCGCAGTAGTTGTTTGCATAAGCTTATTTGTTATTTCTTTACTGCCTAATTATTACATGTTTATTTTCTGCTCGAAGCGATCAACAAATCGTGCGTAGTGGGCGAGCAGTATGTACTCGGGGCCGGTTTTTTGTGCGCCACCTTATATTATTTCACTGCGATCAGCCACATGACGCTACAGCTGGCTAAACGAGAGGTTTTACAGAATTACGAAAATTACTTCTACAAGTATGTGAGAATTCTGTAATGAATAAAAACTCTGTACTCCAGAGGGGAGGCAAGTGCCCCCTCTTAGCGCCTTCCGTCTTCAGTTACCTATGCTACTAATTTTCAGTTTTTCATAAGAACCATATACCATGCGCAAATGAACAGTGAACGAGTAAAAATGAATGGTTCCCAAAAAAGAGAGAGCATAAGTGAACTAGTTCGCAAGGATGAACGAGTTTCCCCATCTCTAGTGGACACCGAGTTGCTCGTAACTGGTTGGCAATCCGTCGAAAGCTATTTACTGGTGAGTCACTCTGTATTCACGCCAACTAAGGAGCCCCATTTAGCTACGCAAGAAGTGATTCGCAAGAGATGGGTTACGGTTACCCACTCGTGTCAGCAACGAGTTTCATTTGAGTCGCTCAGGGAACGCCTGTCAGTCTCTGGTTCACGAGTCACTTCGTTTCGTACGTCTATACCGCAGGTCATGTCATAGCCTCCTATCGTTCTTAATCACAGATGGCTGGGAACGCTTTGCCAAAACAGTATAACTGATTGAAGCCAGCTAGCGCTGTCCACGGTTGTAGCTCGTTAAGAATATTAGTAAAAATTCGAGAAGTGGTGTGGTCAGCTACCGGGACTGGACTAAGGAGTTTCCAATTCCTAGTGACAAGAAAAGACATAAACTGTGACCTGACTAAAGATGGACTGGCAAGATAAAGAAAAAAGCAGGAGAGACGTCGATTTGAAAAGGTATAATCGTTCCGCAGAGGGCCAAGTGAAGACACCTCTGTGTGGATAGCTGTTAGCAGCCTGTGAAGTATCAACGACGCTGGTAAAATATTTTTATAATTCCATCTTCTACTCTCAGTGTTTGCAAGTGGTCCTTCTTCCGCACCAGCTGATTTGTTGCTCAGTCATCTGCATTTTGGATTCTAGCTGATATTTGTCCCGCCAGCTCCGCAGCTTTACGCCCACGCGAGTATTAGTGACCTCGGAGCCAGACGGGTTGCCGGCGATCAAGGGCAGTCGTTGCCCAGCAACGGTCTGGGATGGCTGCTGGAGTGTTCTCGGCCCCACTCCTAGTTCTACAATGATCCTTGATGACCCGCCAGCAATGTACCTGGTGTCGGCAGTCTCGTGAACGGTTGATCTCCTGCCCCTAGTAGGTTTCAGCACCTGGAGGCGCTTAAGTATTGAACAGGAATGTGGAAACCCAGAAGCCCTATTGCTGGCTTCCATATTGAAGTTCATTGCTGGCAGCACCCTGCGATGTGGTGTTGACGGAAGACAGGCAGTTCCTCTATCAGTAGATGGTAGGAGTGAGCAGCATGGGGTTCATCACGTGTAGGCCATCATCCTGAGTACATATTCGGCTAGTTTCTGGGACATAGGTTCACTAAAACCAAGAATCTTGGAATACGGTGTTATTACTGTGAATACCATCGATCCCAACGATTAAGAGCTGTTGCGCTGGAATATTTAAGGGGAGATGGCGTGAGGGTATCACTCGAGGCTCGGTTTGTAATGACTGCATGTGTCCTCATTCACTCAACGGGCTGTTAACTGCTGTCAGTTCCTCATTATATGCTCTTGTGAAAGAGGTAATTTCTCGCGACATGTCTTACGGACTAACGAATATGGTTGTATCACTTCCTTTGGTTTTCTGTTGCAGTCTTCTTTCTGCCTAATGCATAGTGCCACTCGGTAGATCGTGAGGTACAGTATGTGCTGATGACCTGACCCACTTGCGACATACTGTCTCGCTTCCTGCTTCCACCTTTGTCTCTGGCATGACTTGATTTTTCTTGTGGCAGTGTGAACGAGTTTTAAGAAAATTTTCTAATTTCTACATCATACCATTCGGTGCCGTAACAGTTCCTTTCGTCTTCGGAGCTTCCGTGTCGTCGAGTAAAATCCCACTCGTGACCATGTCCACAATCTACGCACCCATATTTCTTTGAGGCGCATGAGACAAACTATGCAATGATCTTCTTCTCTGTAGATTTAGTTGGAGACTTTCTTTTGGAGGCTCTGGATCAATTGTCTGCACTCTCTTGCATTTATAACATCAGCTTAACAAGGGATAATCAGCCTCTCTCTTCCCTGAAAATGGGGTTAAACCTTTCAATACACCAATTCCAATAATTAAACCCATGTAGCTATCGAAGTGCCTTCAGAAAGAATCCGAGCTGTAACAACAGGGGTTGCAAGCGACAGCACTGAAAGTTTATATAACGCCTCCATCTGGCTCCTTACTGATTCTGCCGATAATCGAACGACAGAACAGGATAACACTTTGAAGTCAGTGGGGGAAAAGACACATTTAACTGCCGCATTCAGATTAACACAGAAACAAATTTATTGAATTCAGTTGTTCATGGTGTAAGACGTCGTGGTCTCCTGACCTTCATTGCTTACATATTCCGACTTCACAATCATATTCCGCACATCAAGACGCTTCATTCGAACCCAAACTCGATAAGATAAAGCCAATGTTGTATGAATTCATGTAAACGATATGCAAATAACTAGTAAATCAAAAGTGCGCACAGAGATTGAAATACTCGAGGTTGGCATACACACACACACATTCAAGACACGACGGTTGCGGGCGCTTTTAGTTCGGGAGAGGCAAGCCACACGCTAGGGAGCTGGTCCCTTCAGGGGACGAGTCAACCTATCTACGTCGGCTGGCGACTGCCTGTAGAGCAGACAGCGTTTGCCTGAGTGAAAGGGAGAGCAACCCCGTGTTCGGCTTAAAAGCAAACTCTGCTACATTGTGTGGGTGCGCCCAGACTATGCATTCTTTACAAACATAGCACGCAGTTTCAGAGGTTTTCACAGGGAGACAGCGAACGCCAAACGCCAATGCTACAGATTTCCAGATTGGTCCCCTTAAACGAAACGTCATTCTCCCGTTTTAGAAGACGATATTCCTGACGCCTTGAGCTGAAGGAGTAATGGAAGAGACCGAAAGATATACCCCTTCACATCTGGCATGGAGAGGGGCCGTTCCATTGTCGCTCTTGGAACGAGAACACGTAACGAGAGCGCGTGCCCTCGTACGTGTACTCCAAGAGCGAGGAACAAGTCTCTCCTCAGTACTTCACTGAGAGTGCACCTCTGTCGAGAGTGAATCGGAGTGCAACTCTATACTGAGTCCTTGCGATTAAGCGTTGTTCACTGTGTTTGCCGCCACACTTATTGTGCGGTGTGAACGGACAGAGTTATAGTTAAACGCCTGCGAGCGAATTTTTGAGTGGCACCGCGGTGGACTGGTTATCTGACCGGTGTACCACGCCAATAGTTAGACTAGAGGCGAATAGGAGTCCTTGACTTCATCAAGGCATAGGGAGAGTTTGATTGGCGAAGGTCAATCCAGATAGAACGAGAGTTATCTTATTTGTCAGCAGTGAGTGGCGCAGACAGCAGTCATCGCAGCTTACGGTATTGTGCTCTACAGCTCTTGCGAGCCCCATATTTCCTCCACGACAGTACACTTCACTGCATTTCACAAGCCACAGCTTCGACTGTACCTAGCAACATTCTAACGGCTAATTATTCAAGTTGAGTAGGTGCGGCTCTCAGCCATTCTGCCAAGTCAACAACAATGTTAAACTTTGTATAGAAATTTCATTATCGAATCCTATCCTTAAGAGGTAACTTCACATTCCGAAAAGAACCCAGAAATAACTTGTTCAGTTCATAAGTAAAAGTGCCATTCTGATTTCTCAGAATTTTTGCAAAATAAATAATGATTTTCGTTAGTTTCATGTTTTTCTTACAGTAACTAGCACTACTCCAGAACCCAAGTATCGCACTAGTCACGTAAGAAATTTTGTGAATTTTTGTGTCATTTCCTTACAGCGGACGACTCCAGAAGATATTTATTGCTGAAAGTTTTTCAGGCATTTCTCTTTAGAACGTTAGGAGCGTCTGTCTGACTTCTGTAGTAGTGTGGGGGTGGAAATTGCATCTTGCAGGAGCCACAGGGTAAAGGGTACATCTCAGATTAATCCGTTGTGCAGAATGACAGAATAGCACCCACACGCTTACAATGGTCAAGTCTGTCACTTTTTCAAACAGACTCCCCAGTTAACTTCTGGTTCGATATGAGTGCTCTGGTTACCGAGAACATGGTAATTCACAACACTGCAACCCTCGCTGAGGAAACGGGAAACTATTTTAGCTGGATTCCTACGCCAGGGCACGGAAACACACTTGAGAACACTTGTCAGATTTTCGTACTGGGAAAGTAACCTTATTGATCATGAAGGGTTGTTAGCTCCCGACTGCAGAAGCAATAGCCGCTTTAAAAAAACTCAGCCTCACCTCAAAGGCCACATACTTTCCTGTTACTTTGGCAACGGCCGAGGCTCGGTTCCTCGATTTCACGACCTGCAAAGCACTCCACGAAAACATTTAGAACGTCCAGCCAGGTAACCTCAAGAGGTAGTGATACAACGTCTGACGACATGTCACTATGTATTTTGCTTCCTCCACATTACACGGTGAAGCACGTTATGTAAAGTGTATTTATGAATGTATATGAATTTTATGTTAGTAATTGTTGTGTATGAAAGACTAAAAACTGTTTCTTGGTGTTTTCTACACTCCTGGAAATTGAAATAAGAACACCGTGAATTAATTGTCCCAGGAAGGGGAAACTTTATTGACACATTCCTGGGGTCAGATACATCACATTATCACACTGACAGAACCACAGGCACATAGACACAGGCAACAGAGCATGCACAATGTCGGCACTAGTACAGTGTATATCTACCTTTCGCAGCAATGCAGGCTGCTATTCTCCCATGGAGACGATCGTAGAGATGCTGGATGTAGTCCTGTGGAACGGCTTGCCATGCCATTTCCACCCGGCGCCTCAGTTGGACCAGCGTTCGTGCTGGACGTGCAGACCGCGTGAGACGACGCTTCATCCAGTCCCAAACATGCTCAATGGGGGACAGATCCGGAGATCTTGCTGGCCAGGGTAGTTGACTTACACCTTCTAGAGCACGTTGGGTGGCATGGGATACATGCGGACGTGCATTGTCCTGTTGGAACAGCAAGTTCCCTTGCCGGTCTAGGAATGGTAGAACGATGGGTTCGATGACGGTTTGGATGTACCGTGCACTATTCAGTGTCCCCTCGACGATCACCAGTGATGTACGGCCAGTGTAGGAGATCGCTCCCCACACCATGATGCCAGGTGTTGGCCCTGTGTGCCTCGGTCGTATGCAGTCCTGATTGTGGCGCTCACCTGCACGGCGCCAAACACGCATACGACCATCATTGGCACCAAGGCAGAAGTGACTCTCATCGCTGAAGACGACACGTCTCCATTCGTCCCTCCATTCACGCCTGTCGCGACACCACTGGAGGCGGGCTGCACGATGTTGGGGCGTGAGCGGAAGACGGCCTAACGGTGTGCGGGACCGTAGCCCAGCTTCATGGAGACGGTTGCGAATGGTCCTCGCCGATACCCCAGGAGCAACAGTGTCCCTAATTTTCTGGGAAGTGGCGGTGCGGTCCCCTACGGCACTGCGTAGGATCCTACGGTCTTGGCGTGCATCCGTGCGTCGCTGCGGTCCGGTCCCAGGTCGACGGGCACGTGCACTTTCCGGCGACCACTGGCGACAACATCGATGTACTGTGGAGACCTCACCCCCCACGTGTTGAGCAATTCGGCGGTACGTCCACCCGGCCTCCCGCATGTCCACTATACGCCCACGCTCAAAGTCCGTCAACTGCACATACGGTTCACGTCTACGCTGTCGCGGCATGCTACCAGTGTTAAAGACTGCGATGGAGCTCCGTATGCCACGGCAAACTGGCTGACACTGACGGCGGCGGTGCACAAATGCTGCGCAGCTAGCGCCATTCGACGGCCAACACCGCGGTTCCTGGTGTGTCCGCTGTGCCGTGCGTGTGATCATTGCTTGTACAGCCCTCTCGCAGTGTCCGGAGCAAGTATGGTGGGTCTGACACACCGGTGTCAATGTGTTCTTTTTTCCATTTCCAGGAGTGTATTTGCTGCGTTCTAGACGTGGACACCTGAGGTAAAGAACTTGATCTTCTGGGTACAGTAAGCACGTTTTCGAGTCATGGAATCGTTTTATTTCCGCGGTGATAGCTGTTCCGTGTAAGAAAATTACGGACTGGAAAAAATGATGAAACATCCAGATGAATGCATGCTTAAACAAAAATGGAGATGCTAGCCAATCCTGCAGGCTACGCCGTTGTATTTGACCACAAACTGTCACCTGTTCAATGTCCTCAAATCGTTCCAAGAGTCAGTCGTCGTCAGAACAGTGCTCTGTGCAGTTGTGGATGCATTTTGTCGGAGTGAATTCTAACGTGGAAGAATAGTTAGTGCTAGTATGGTGGATGCTTCTGTATCAAAGGTAGCAGAAGTATTGGTGTTCCGAGAGACACCGTGTACCGCATGCACGGAAAGCGTAAAAACATCGTCCGCTACGTAAGAAAGCGAACCGAAGCGTGTGTTGAGTGATTGTGATGGCCATTGAAGAGGGTTCTGATGAAAACTATGAGGACGGCTGTAAAAGCGACTGCAGAACTGAATGTCGCACTCGCGAATCCTGTCAGCACCAAAACAACATGAAGAGAGTTCCGTAAGCAAGGAATTCTAAAAACTCACATTTGTGATACGAATGCCCGTAGCAAGAAAAATTGGTACCGAAGCCGTAAAACCTGTTCTGTGGGGCAATGGAAGAATGTCACGTCGTTGGATGAGTCCTGTCGCACACTGTTTTCAACTTGGCCAAGTGTACGCCCCAAGGAGAAACATAGTAGGGTTGCGGTGACAATTTGGGCACCCATATCGTGCTATTCCATGGACCCCATGGTTACTCAAAAGGTCGTAATACAGCCAAGGATTATATGACCATTTTGGCTGATCAGGTCCATCCAGTCGTTCAGCGTTTGTTCCCCAATGGCGATGCCGTGTTCCAGACGACAGATACCGTATTGAGACAGCTCGCATCGTTCAGGACAGGTTTTGTGAGCAAGAGGATCTCCCCTGGCCGCCACAGACACCGGATCGCAGTGTTATTGAGCCACTGTAGTCTAGTGTGGAGAGAAGTGTGTGTGAGCGCCATCCACCTCCATCGACGTCACCTCTCCTTGCTTGCCTTGCCACTGTTTTGTGGGAACAACGGGAAAGCAATTGTGGACGTGGATTTACGGATTCCGGGACAATTGGAAGCTGATTTTAATGCCATAGGGTTTCCTATACCGTATTAGGTGAGGTAATGTGTTTTCGGCGTTCCTTTTTCTTTTTTTTTCTTTTTTTTTCCAGCACCAATACTTGATGTATTGTCATAATTTCGTTGACTGTTAATGGCATTCAAAAATAAAGAAGTGTTGATCTTAACTCTGTAATAGTTGTCATTTAGCCGCTCTTGCTTTCTCACATACACGTTTTAATACTCTCAAATTTTTCTTTACATAAGTGACATGTATGGTGCTATGTGTAAAATATTCGTTAAAAGTGACAAACATAAAAATATGTTTCTGTGATGACTTTATAGAAGATATTTAAAAGCAATTATTTAGCACTACTTCTATTTAAATGACATGAGGTAAATACAAAACCTAAATTAAATTGTAAATGCAAACATTATGAAAAACTAACAGTATGTTATTTCTGATTCTCCATGACTTCGATGAAATTAATTTATAAAAAAGCGCTTTTGTCTTTCTTAAAAGTAAAGAGCTAAAAGTTATCTATTAGTGAAAAGTAGACCATTTGGTTATCTATCTGCAAAGTAATCAGTGACAGCAAATAATCATAAATGGAAATTAAACTGAATCTAACTTGAACCTCCATTCTGTATTCAGACATTAATACGAGCTACTGGGCGGCTCTGTTGTAATGTCTTTGGTTTTCATAGCAACACACCATAAAAAGAGCACAAATATTACGAAAGCTTCAATCTGAATTTTACTGTGTAAAGATAAAATCCATTATGCCCCTACTCTTTCCAAAATATTAGACGTGTATGTAATTATATTCTTTGGTAAAGAAGAATAAGTAGTGGGACAAGGCCGCCGTCGCCCCACTCTCCATTGTTGCCAAATTCACCCAAGATGGCGGATCCAAGTTGGTGTCAACATGTATGACAATGTCACAAACACGTCATGGCGGGAAATTCAAATTTTGGCGGGAAAATAGGTCAATTGGGCTACCTCCACGAACCTAACCCATGCCCCCCTCCCCTCCCACTGAAAATGGCGGTAAGTTCAAATTTTGATGCGATAAAAGGTCACTTGGACTACTTCCACTAACCGAAGAAAATGCCAGGAAAATAGGTCACTTGGGCTTCCTCCACTGATCTATGTCGTCTGACTGCCACCTCTTCCTTGGAATAGGTGGAGAAAGGACTCAGCCTGTGCTCGAAAGGATGGACATAAGTCTTTATTTTCAGTGTTTATTTAAACAATTTGAGGTGGTACTTCCATCCAATGTGTTCATATAGGTAAGAAAAGGGGGTCCCTACGCTTTCAACTACGTACTTTCAACTACTTTCGAAGGTCACCCCACCACTTACTTCCACATCCGAAATACAGGCACATAGATCAATGTACATAGGAAATGTCTTAGGATTTTTGACAGGTTAGCGAATAAGAAAGGTAAATATCCTCATACAAAATGTTTATTAACTTTTGTATATACATTTACACACATAAAACAACTCTTTCCTTATTTTTGTTAGGTGTAGCTTTAACAATGTCCAATTTAATTTCTAATTTATAACTTAAACTCATGTCTGAATCATCTATTTCTTTCTTCAGCCAGTAATTTGACAAGTATAGAGATGGTGTATTCTCGAATTCTAATACATATCTAATTTTCTTCCTGTAAACTTCCTGTAAAATACTTCTTTTATGGCTTTAACTATTAGTTCTGTTCCTTCATACAGTTGTTCTAGGCGAGAGCATTCGGGGATTTCAATTTTTTCTCGTATCTCCTCCGTGACGCTATTGTTAAAGAGTTCCACGTCTTCCTGTGCGTATGTCAGCAACTCTTCTGCTCCACCTTCTTGTGGGATTTCTGTATAGAACTTTAAGTTTACAACTTTTGCAAACGAGTGTCCATTAAATGTAATTATTGCATCAGCTTTAAGCTCAGAAAATGGCTGTTCTCTTACTAGGTGGATAACATCCAGCTTGCCGTGCTCAGATAGAATTTAACCAACCTTTTTAAGCTGGTGTAAATGGGAATAGAGTTTAATAAATACATTTTTCTCGATTCCACTGATTTCGACCAGTACTCCAACACGTAACCAGTTTCAGTGGCTGTTTACTGTAAATGCCAATATTTTGTATTCCCCCTTCGCAGTCAGATTTTTCCATACAGTATGTTTAAATCCATACATAAACATTTAATGAACACTCATTTGCAAAAGTTGTAAACTTAAAGTTCTACACAGAAATCCCACAAGAAGGTGGAGCAGAAAAGTTGCTGACATACGCACAGGAAGATGTGGAATTCTTTAACAATAGCATCACGGAGGAGATACGACGAAAAATTGAAATCCCCGAATGCTCTCGCCTACAAGAACTGCATGAAGGAACAGAACTAATAGTTAAAGCCATAAAACAAGTATTTTACAGGAAGAAAATTAGATGTATATTAGAATTCGAGAATATACCGTCTCTGTATTTGTCAAATTACTGGTCAGAGAAAGAAATAGATGATTCAGACATGAATTTAAGCTACAAATTAGAAATTAAATGAGACATTATTAAAGCTACACCTAACAAAAATAAGTAAAGAGTTGTTTTATGTATGTAAATGTATATACAAAACTAAATAAACATTTTGTAAGAGGATAGTTACATTTCATGTTCGCTAACCTGCCAAAAATCCTACATAAATCGATCTATATGCCTTTATTTTGGACGTGAAAGTAAGTGGTTGGATGACCTTGAAAAGTAGTTGAAACCAGGTAGTTCAAAGCGTAGCGACCCCCTTTTCTTACTTATATGAATAATGCAAAGGGGGCGATTTTGAATGGGACAGGATACAAATTGTATGTTTACTACATCAATATTGTCGGGTTGGAGATCGGTTTCACCCCCTAATATTCAAGCTTCTATCTTCAGTGACAGATTAGTGTAACTGGGTAAGAGTCCTTTCATATGTGATGATCTGTAGGCCACTTTTGCAGTGTTCAACTGTCAATGCAATATGGCGATCTGTGCAAAATAGTTTCGCTGCTGAAACTCTCATCTGCAGAAAGACGAAGCTGCCAATGCTTTCACACCAGCAGCATCAGTAATTTGGTGGGGAAATTCAATAAGAGCCGTTCAGAATGCTCCATTCATTCGCAAGACATCCTTGTGCTGGGGCGTATGAGCTTCTACATAGCGATGAGAACATTTGCGTTTTGGAGATGTTTGTTGAAAGGAGGACTTAACGATTTCCGGGAAGGGTAACATGTGATGGATGGAATGCCAACTTAGGACCATCAGGAGGAATACATTATTCTGCACTATTTTCGTAAACAGGTTGTGTTAGGACAAGAACTGCCATGTGGACAAGCTGAGAAATTATGGAGGCTCCTACAAAAGCGACCATTAATTATTTCTGTGACACTTTACAATTTCCAAGAGGTCGACTTGGCTCTTATTTACATAGCCATATGACAGCAGTATAACACTGAGAACCTTTTAGATGCACCTGCGATGGTGAATCGCTATGAGAACATCTCTCTCGGCTCTGGACCAGCAGCTCTGAGTCATCACGCCAGCAACTGTGCTTAGGTGAACACATGCACATAGCCTGGAGGGTGACTTGGCTCTTATTTACATAGAGATGTGATGTCAGAATAGCACGTGAACAATTCTAAATGTATACTCGAAAACAGACGCAACTTTCACCTGCTGCCTGTAGGTGACAGTGGTCTGAGACCAATGGCTTGTGCCCTGCGTTCATCTGTCCAGTGATCGTTCGCGGCAGTGGCGGCACATGCACTCATTGGTGCCTGTGGCATGTTGTGGTTGATGTTAGTTCGAAAGCGATTTTTATGTGCAATGAGTGTTTGTGCTCTGCATTATTTTCTGCTGTTTAAGAGTTGTGACCGTGCTTGCAGAGCCTTTTTATATGCATTATTTTGACAATTTACAGGTTGTTTGCATGTCTGTACATCAGTGTACTGCATTATTTTGGTACATTACGAGTAGTTTAGAGGTCTGTATGCTGTGTACTGCAATATTTGAGCAGTTTAGAATTAATGAGCGTGTCTGTAGAGCGTTTTGCTTGCATTATTTCGACAATTTACGAGTTCTTTGCATCTCTGCACATCAGTGTACTCCATTATATCGGTGATTTACGAGTCGTTTGCAGGTCTGTAGACTATGCAGTGTGACTCAAAGAACGTCAGAGCGAGTGTTTTGTATCAATGTAATAAATAAACTACCTTAAATCAGTCCCTAAATAAATTGTATGCATTATTTCGACAGTTTATAATTAGTGAGCGTGTCTGCAGAGTATTTTACATGCATTATTTCGGTGATTTACAAGTAGTTTGCAGGTCTGTAGGCTACGTAGTGAGAGCCAAGCACTTCAGAGCGAGTGTTTTGTATCAGTGTGATAAATGAATTAAGTGAAATCCATCCCTAAATAAATTGTTCCAAAATAAAAAGTACACTCCTCCTCTCTCCATCAGCCCGGAACAGGCTGAGCCCTTTTCCCACCAATTTCTGGGAGGGAGGTTGGGAGGGTAGGGGTTTACTCAAGGGGGAGAGGTTAATTAATTGATCAATTTAATTAAATAGTTAATCAAATTGATATCAAAAGTGTACCCATAGTGGTGAGGGGGAAGAGGGTGGGTTGGAGGTTTCCTGAGGGAGGGGAGTGAGACGCGGTGGGGGAACAATAGCTTAAGGACCTGTCAATTAAAAGGAAGGATCCTTTTAGCAGAACAATAGGTTAAGGACCTGTCAACGAGAGGAGAAGAGTAGGTTAAGTACCTGTCAATCAAAGGAGAAGAATAGGTTAAGTACCTGTCAATCAAAGGAGAACAATAGGTTTCCCTCTGAGTGCATACCTGCCCCTGATATAGGCAACCTGCACAAACAAAATGTGCTGGTACAAAGTTTGCCCTACTACTAGAATAACACTGATGCTAAGGTAGTCAAACAGTTGTGCCTTGGTTGAGATCAAAGTTTTCTGTGCGTGGTACTGTGTCTTGAGTGTCGAATACAACATTATTATAAATCAGAACTACGCTGCACGTGAGGTAACACTTAACAGAGCAGTGTCAAGGCATCTTTGTTGGCCATTTTCTCCCATCAGAAGAACTTTTCTGAAAAGTGCTACTTCCACCCAGAACCTTCAGAAGTGTAGTTGCACCAGGTGCTGGGAAACTCTGGCTGTCGCTGGAAAATTACTCATCACTGAATTCAGCCTAATTAGCCCAGACTACAGTTCGATTAGGAGGATTAGGGGTTAGGGGATGAACGGATAATCATCTGCATGCTGAACGAATGTCCCCGTTCCCTGGACACTGGAAAGCGGCTTCAGTGTCTGCAGTAGCAGTCACTACAGACCGAACTGTGTGGTCAGGAAGTGTTAGAAGCTGAAGATCGCAATGTGTGGAAAAATCTGAAAGAGGTCTGCATCCAGCAATCGGCGATAATGATAATGAGCTTTTTTTCCTTTTTTGTGTAATCAGTCTTCTGTCTGGTTTGATGCGGCCCACCATTAATTCCTTTCCTGTGTCAATGTTTTCCTCTCAGAGTAGCGCTTGCAACCTACGTCGTCCATTATTTGCTGGATGTACTCCGATCTCTGCCCTCCTCCATTGTTTTTATCTTCCACAGCTCTCTCTAGAACCATGGAAGAACCATCTTAACAGATATCCTGCCATCCGGTCCCTCCTTGTTGCCATTGTTCCCCATATATTCCTTTCCTCGACGATTCTGTAGAGAACCTCCCGATTCCTTACCTTGTCAGTCTACCACATTTTCAACATTCTTCTGTGACACGGCATATCGAATGCTTCGGTTCTCTTCTGTTCTGGTTTCCCCACTTTCCCACTTCTGTCATTCCGTGTCCCACTTTTGTGCATACTGATTCTTCCTCATTAATCTCTTAAACTTCAAATCACTCTTTATGATTACTAAATTGTGATCTGAGTCTATATCTGCCACTTGCTGTGCCTTACAGCCCAAAATTTGATTTCGAATTCTCTGCGTCACCATGATGTAACCTGATTGCAATCTTCCCATATTTCCCAGTATTTGCAAGTATACCTCCAACTTTTATGATTATTGAATAGAGTATTCGCTATTACCAGCGAAGAACTGATTCAGTCCTTTTCCTCACCCATTCCTACTACCAAGCCCATAGTCTCCCGTAATCCCTTCATCTACTCCTTTCCCTAAAACCGCATTCCAGTCCCACATGACTATTAAATTGCCATCTCCCTTTGCGTACTAAACTACCGTTTAATTTCTCTATCTCTTCATCTCGCTGGGTCGTTGGCATGTATCCCTGAACTATTGCTTTCTGCGTTGGTTTACTATCATTTCTGATGAGAACAACCCTGTCAATGAACTGTTCACAGTAATTACTCCCTGCCCTACGTTCCTATTCTTAATGAGCGAGGTGGCGCAGTGGTTAGACACTGGACTCGCATTCGGGAGGACGACGGTTCAATCCCGCGTCCGGCCATCTTGATTTAGGTTTTCCGTGGTTTCCCTAAATCACTCCAGGCAAATGCCGGGATGGTTCCTCTGAAAGGGCACGGCCGACTTCCTTCCCCATCCTTCCCTAATCCGATGAGACCGATGATCACGCTGTCTGGTCTCCTTCCCCAAACCAACCAACCAACCAACCTTAATGAATCCTACTCCCTTTATACCATTTTCTGCTGCTGTTGATATTACTTTATACTCGTCTGACCAGAAGTCCTCTTCTTCTTTGCATTTCACTTCAGTGGCACCCATTCTGTCTAGACTGAGTCTTAGCATTTCCCTTTACAGATTTTCTAGCTTCCCTGTATATAGAAACTTCTGACCCGACTTGTAGAACGATATTCTTTTGTTGGGTATTCAACCTTTTAGTCATGGTCACCTCCTCCTTCACAAAGTCATCCCAGAGATCCGAAAGGGGAACTAGTCCAGAATCTTTTGCTAATGGAGAGATCATCATGACACTTTTCCAGTTAAGGGCCACATGTCTTGTGGATATACGTTACGTGTCTTTAATACAGTGGTTTTCATTGCCTTCTGCATCCTCAGGTTGCTGATGGTTGCCTATTCTTCCGTCCTTAGGGGCTGTTTCCCATCACGAGAGCAAGACAGTGCCATGAATCTCTGTCTGCTCCTCCGCCATTTTTGATAAGGCCGTTGGCAGAACGATGGTGACTCCCTATGCCGGATACGATATTGCAGTGCCTGTGTTATACTGATTACGATGGAAAGCTCCTTTGGACATGTATGCATGTCTGAATGGAGAGGCACTGCGGCGACTACAGCCGTTATGAAATACATTAAATGTATTCGCAGTTGCGAATAATGACAACCATCGGCTGTAGAATGAAATGACGACAGTGAAAATTTGTGCTAGACGGGGACTCAAACCCGGATTTTCCGCTTGTCGCTAGCAGCCGCCTTACGATTTGGCTATCCGTGCGCGACTCACTGCCAGATCCAAACAAGACGCGTGGTTGTCGACAATGGGAATTCGGGTGTGGCTATGAGTCACGCACGGATAGTCAAATGGTAAGGCGGCAGCTCGCGATAAGCGGAAAATCCGGGTTTGAGTCCCCGTCCGGCACAAGTTTTCACTGTCGTCATTCCATTCTACAGCTGATGGTTGTCCTTATTCGCAACTGCGAATACATTTAATGCGTACTCTATGGCGAAAGTCTTCGTCCGCCATTGCTGATTAAATTTTCTTCAAAATTTAAGCAGTGGTGAGTTTCGAACCCGGAACCCAGAAGGTTTCGATTACTTTTTTCTTCTTTTTTCGCAATTTTGTTCGTCACTATTCGCGTTGTAGTGGCGTAGCAAGACAGCCACGCCACTTGGAAGTAGCCGAAAGGCATGCGTTAAGATCACGCAGGCTGGCGTGAGGTCTCAAACAGGATACGTAATGAATGCTATAAAGAAAGGTACGTAGCTACTGGAATACTTAACTTTAATCCACAGTTGGTGAACATTGGTCTTGTTGATACAGTATATGCGTCATTAGATACATAGCAAAGGATAAATGGCGCCTTGCTAGGTCGTAGCAATTGACTTAGCTGAAGGCTATGCTAACTATCGTCTCGGCAATTGAGAGCGTAATTCTCATGAACCATGGCTAGCAACGTCGGCTGTACAATTGGGGCGAGTGCCAGTAAGTCTCTCTAGACCTGCCGTGTGGCGGCGCTCGGTCTGCAATCACTGATAGTGGCGACACGCGGGTCCGACGTATACTAGCGGACCGCGGCCGATTTAAAAGCTACCACCTAGCAAGTGTGGTGTCTGGCGGTGACACCACACGCGTCATTTGGTCTGGGCGTATGTCACATGACACGCATGACACCTAATCATCACCAAATGCTTCAATGTATTTTTTTTTTGTATTTTTAATGTATATACCATCTTGATATCTACATAGTTAAGGCTCACCGGCCATTTGACCATCTCCTTCTCTGCGAATGCACAAACAGTGCCTGAATTCTTACAGGAATCGGCGGTTAAAAAATGGTTCAAATGGCTCTGAGCACTATGGGACTTAACATCTGAGGTCATCAGTCCCCTAGACTTAGAACTACTTAAACTAACTAACCTAAGGACATCACACGCATCCATGCCCAAGACAGGATTCGAACCACCGACCGTAGCGGTCGCGCGGTGCCAGACTGTAGCACCTAGAACCGCTCGGCCACTCCGGCCGGCTGAATCGGGGGTAAAGCCGCGAGTAATGAGTAAAATGGGCAGGGGCACTACGAATGTAGTGTGTGGGCATTAAGTTGGGGATGTGAGTCTCACGGGCAGCGTGCAAGGGATAAATCCTTGTATCTCGCAGGCTGAGACGGTTGCTCAGATGGACAGAGCGTCTGCCATGCAAGCAGGAGATCCCGGGTTCGAGTCCCGGTCGGAGCACCTATTTTCAACTGTCCCAGTTGACTTATATCAACGTCTGTATGCAGCTAGGGGTATTCATTTCATTGTAAATTAATTATTAATATTACAGAGGGGAGCCCTTTGACGAACACGGTGAACTACCGTGCCGGCGATTACTAGTCAATGCCTCTACCTCTAGACCACGGGTATTCCCCACGACGAAGCTACAGTTCCCCACGCTGCAGGAAACGGTAGTGGCCGCACTCTGAAACCGGCACAGAGCTAGGCACGCCAGCGCTCCACGCATGCCTGTGGCGGCAGCTGCGGTGGGCGCGGCCGGAGCTGCAGCGCGGAGACGCCTCGTCCCGTCCTTAAGCGGCCGACGGCCGCGGCGAAGGTCGCTGCCTGGAGACGTGCGACACGCAATCGCGCAACACACTCGCGTGGGCGGTACGCGCCGACACGCGGCCGGCCGGCTGCGTGCAAGCGCGCAGGGCACCGCCACAGCCGCCGCCGCCGCTACTAGTCGCGGCGTTCGCAGCTACACCTCACGTCTGACACGCACTTCCGGCCGCGATAGCGGCGCTGGCATGTCAGCCGTTCGACACGATCGGGCCGCGACGCGCTCGGAATAAAACGAGCCGCCGTGTGGACGCCGGAAACTCAAGGGTTCTCACCAGCGTGCGAGGTCGTACGCTACCGCGTCAGGGGCTCCTGCCGACGTTCGACATTAGTTCGTACACTCATTTTGCCTGTGGTAGTCATAAACTTATAAAGCAACCCACCATGGTAGGCGAAAGCGCTAACGAGCTGCTTCCTGGACTCGGGTAGGCGCGCCGGCCCCGGATCGAATCCGCCCGGTGGATTAACGACGAGGGCCGATGTGCCGGCCAGCCCGGATGTGGTTTTTAGGCGGTTTTCCACACCGCGCTAGATGAATACCGGGCTGGTCCCCATGTTCCGTCTCAGTTACACGGCTCGCAGACATCTGAACACTTTCGCACTATTCCATGGATTACACTCGACACAGACAGCTGGGGTACACTAATTCCATCCCAGGGTGTACGGGGTGGCGGCAAGAAGGGCATCCGGCCACCCCTTACACATTAACATGCCAAATCCGTTTAACGGTGGCTGACCCTGCGTAACTATGGGACAAGGCTCAAGCGGCAGCGATAGGAAGTCATAAATTTATAAAGCAATAAAAAGTCAAATTAAAAGTAAGGGAGTGACATTAAGAGTGGAATCGGAATTTCACTCTCAAATGGTTCAAATGGCTCTGAGCACTATGCGGCTTAACTTCTCAAGTCATCAGACACCTAGAACTTAGAACTAATTAAACCTAACTAACCTAAGGACATCACACACATCTATGCCCCAGACAGGATTCGAAACTGCGACTGTAGCGGTCGCTCGGTTCCAGACCGTAGCGCCTAGAACCGCCAGGCCACTCCGTCCGGCTCACTCTCAAATGCAGAGGAGAGACCAAATAGGCGGAAATATACTGAAGAGCCAAAGAAACTGGTACACCCGCCTAATATCGTGTAGGCCCCTCGCGAGAACGCAGAATCGCAGCACCACGGCGTGGCATGGACTCGACTAATGTTTGAAGCAGTGTTAGAGGGAATTGACATCATGAATCCTATAGGGCTGTCCATAAACCAGTAAGAGTACGAGAGGGTGGAGATTCCTCAATAATGTTCATGTCTGGGGAGTTCGGTGGCCAGCAGAAATGAACTCGGAAGAGTATTCCTGGAGCACTCTGTCGCAATTCTGGAAGTTGAGGTGTCGCGTTGTCCTCCTGGAATTGCCCAAATCTGTCGGAATGCACAATGGACATGAATGGATACAGGTGATCAGACAGGATGTTTACGTACGTGTCACCTCTCGGAATCAGGTGTCCCATATCACTCCAACTGCACGCGCCTCGCACCATCACAGGGCCTCCACCAATTTGAAAAGTCATCTGCTGATATGCAGGTTCCATTGATTCATTACGTTGTCTCCTTACCCGCACACATCCATCCACTTGATACAATTTGAAACGAGACTCGTGCGACCAGGGAACATGTTTCCAGTCACCAACAGTCCAGCGTCGGTGTTGACGGACCCAGGCGAGGCGTGAAACTTTGTATCGTGCACCCATCAATGCTACACGAGTGGGCCTTCGACTCCGAAAGCTCACATCGATGATGTTTCTTCGAATGGTTCGGACGCTGACACTTGTTGATGGCCCAGCATTGAAATCTGCAGCAATATGCGAAAGGGTTGCACTTCTGTCACGTCGAACGATTCTCTTGAGTTGTCGTTGGCTCCGTTCTTGCAGGATCTTTTTCCGGCCGCAGCAATGTCAGAGATTTAATGTTTTACCGTGTTACTGATATTCACTGCAGATTCGTGAAAAGGTCGCACGGGAAAATCCCGAGTTTATAGCTACCTCGGAGATCCTGTGTCCCATCACTCATGCGCCGACTGTAACACCACGTTCAGATTCACTTAAATCTCGATAACCTGTCACTGTAGCAGCAATAAACGATCTAGCAACTGCACCAGATACTTGTTGCCCTATATAGGCGTTGCCGACCGCAGCGGGGTATTCTGCCTGTTTACATATCTCTTTATTTGAGACCAGTTTCTTTGGCACTTCTGTGCAGTACATTGAGGGGCAAGACTTGTGTGATGACAT
Organism: Schistocerca americana; assembly: GCF_021461395.2. Classification (NCBI taxonomy): domain Eukaryota; kingdom Metazoa; phylum Arthropoda; class Insecta; order Orthoptera; family Acrididae; genus Schistocerca; species Schistocerca americana. The sequence continues at coordinate 241,338,016 of NC_060125.1, read as the reverse complement.
GATAGAAGAAGAAGCAGGAGTCGATAAGGAAAAGGGGTGGGCTGCAGTATTAGATTCGGCATTTAAAGGAGCTTTGGAAGATTTTGTATCAAATAACGCAGAACTGATATCTGACATCCCATCGAAATTTCTAAAATCATATTCGTAAATGGCAAGCAAAGCGAATTATCACATTGGTGTGTAATAGAACGAATGCGACTGGCGATATTCCATCTGTATTAAAAAAAAAAAAAAAAAAAAAAAAAAAAAAGAAGAGAAGCAGCATCCACGCGATTCCGAAGATAGCAGGAGATGCCAAAAGTGAGAATTACCGCGCAACCAGTTTAACAGCCCCTGCATCCAGGTTTCTGATAACGACATTAAATTCTTGAGGGTATTTTTGTTTCTGTCATTGTAACTACAAAAATGCGTAATTTTTTTCACCAGACGTGTTTCACTTTATTGAGGTAAAGAATCGTCAGTTGTCTGTAATTAAGTTATTTACATTTTGATTTGCTTTTAGATCAAAAACAATTCGTTGAGAATAGGTTGATTTGCACTTACGGTAATTTTTTGGCTGATTTATCGCTTCAGGGGATCACCAGTTTAGTGTTGGAGAGCAGCTTGGAGGGTAAAAATCGTAGAGGGAGACCAAGAGATGAATACACTAAACAGATTCAGAAGGATGTAGGTTGCAGTAGGTACTGGGAGATGAAGCTGAAGACCACAACAACATCATCGCTTACATCTGAAAATGCCGTCTGCTATCACATCATTGTTTTTCTGTGTTAGACACTGATAGTTTTGGTCTAATTTTTAGATGTTCCACAGCATTATGCATTTCTTATGTTTCCCAACACACTTTTGTGCACACCACTGTATTCTGTTTGTTTTTGTACTTTAAGTAAGTGTTGTTTGTGTTTTGTAGTGTGTAGCTATTCCTTCTCTACTATCTTACGCAGTACATAAATACACAGAAACATAATTAAATAGAATTACACACATACAATAATCTAATTTTAAAAAATGTTTTAGTTCAAAGACAAAGTAGTGGGAAGGCTATGACGGCAACACTACAAAACACAAAGAACAACACATACTTGAAGCACAAAAACATTTCATCCTCTAATTCCCAGCGATACTTTGGCACCGGAGGATTTTCTTTCACGTGTTCTTAAATCGGAGACACTATGCAATGACATATTTTGAATCAATCTGTTGATCTCTGAAAGTGTGTCTTTGAGAACAGTCAGTAGTATTCTTGCAAGATGCTCTTTGAACAGGTGGGTCACGCGAGTCAGTCAGACGCTAATGCACATCACTTGGGCTTGAATGGACGAAAGAATATGCGGTCGGTGGCTGATGCTCGAGAGATGCAGTTGTGGCAAAAAGCAATTATAGCTGACTAAGGTTCGTGTAGAATTGAAGTCAAGAGACTGTCACGCGTATGCAGGTATTAGGCTGTAAATGCATTATTCCATATTGAGATAATACGTTCGTGGATTCGCACAAGCCGTGTAACCACCGAAGCAGGGAACAGCATCAGGTTTATACGAGGGCGTGTTCAACAAGTAATGCCACACATTCTTTTTTTGTTTTTGTTAATTTCGGTTGAAAAATCCGAAATTTGATAGAGGACACCGTGAAAGATTTCCGCTTAAGCCCCTACAGTTTCATGAAGTTCCGATAAGTTGCCTTCAGAATGGTGTTTGTAACGGAGCTGAGATCCAAGCAGAGAGCTACATTTAGTTTCTTTTGGCGGAACCCAGAGCATCGCAAGTATTCATAGGCGCTTGAAGAATGTCTACGGAGATCGGGCAGTGAAGGATGCAGAGTGAGTCGTTGGGCAAGGCTTCTGTTATCATCGCAACAAGCTCGTCGAAGCTGTCGGTTCTTCCGCCTGCCGGGCGATCGCACACAGCTGTGACTCCTGCAATGTTGGAACGTACTGAGTCTCATTCGAGGTGATCGAGAGATGTGAACGAACTCCTCTTTCTCCACTACAGCGCAGGGCCTCGCGCATGTCTGTACAGCTGCGAGGAGCTCACAAAATTTCGTTGGATTGTTCTTCCTCATCCATCCTACAGCTCGGAACTCGCACCTTCAACTTCCATCTGCTTGGCCCAATGAAGCGTTACGTGGGTGGTATGGACGTTATTGATGCAGCACGACGTTGGCTCCAACGTCGACCAGTAGAGAGATACCATGGGAGACTGCAGGCCCTCCCAGTGAAGTGGCAGAAGGCCGGCGCGGTGAGCCGAGATTGTGTTGAAAAATAGTATTTTGTCCCAAAAGAGTCTTGTATGGGGAACAGTGTATTGGAATCCTGAGTAAAACCAACTTGCTTTCAGAAAACAATGTGTTGCGTCACTTATTGAACGCACCTCCTACTTATAAAAACTAAACTCCGCCCAAACATTCCATGAAGGCCCAACGGTACCGACCGGCCGCAGTGTCATCCTTAGGCCACAGGCGTCGCTGAAGCGGATATGGAGGGGCATGTGATTAGCACACCGTTCTCCCGGCTGTACGTCAGTTTACGAGACAGCCCTCCCAATTATGTCAGAATTTTAAGACATCTGAAGTCATCACATTCCCACTTAAGGAGCGTTTTTCAGTACTTTTTGTGTATCCATATCTTTCATGTAACTGGTGTCAGCTATACTACACTACTGGCCATTAAAATTGCTACACCAAGAATAAATGCAGATGATAAACGGGTATTCATTGGACAAATATATTATACTAGAACTGACATGTTATTACATTTTCACGCACTTTGGGTGCATAGATCCTGAGATATCAGTACCCAGAACAATCACCTCTGGCAGTAATAACGGCCTTGATGCGCCTGGGTATTGAGTCAAACAGAGATTGGATGGCGTGTACAGGTACAACTCCCCATGCAGCTTCAGCACGATACCACAGTTCATCAAGAGTAGTGACTGGCGTATCGTGACGAGCCAGTTGCTCGGCCACCATTGACCAGACGTTTTCAATTGGTGAGAGATCTGGAGAATGTGCTGGCGAGGGCAACAGTCGAACATTTTCTGTATCCAGAAAGGCCCGTACAGGACCTGCAACATGCGGTCGTGCATTATGCTGTTGAAATGTAGGGTTTCGCAGGGATCGAATGAAGGGTAGAGCCCCGGGTCGTAACACATCTGAAATGAAACGTCCACTGTTCAAACTGCCGTCAATGCGAACAAGAGGTGACCGAGACGTGTAACCAATGGCACCCCGTACCATCACGTCGGTTGATACGTCAGTATGGCGACAACGAATGCACGCTTCCAATGTGCGTTCACCGCGATGTCGCCAAACACAGATGCGAGCATCATGATGCTGTAAACAGAACCTGGATTCATACGAAAAATTGACGTTTTGCCATTCGTGCACCCAGGTTCGTCGTTGAGTACACCGTCGCAGGCGCTCCGGTCTGTGATGCAGGGTCAAGGGTAACCGCAGCCGTGGTCTCCGAGCTGATAGTCCATGCTGCTGCAAACGTCGTCGAACTGTTCGTGCAGATGGTTGTTGTCTTGCAAACGTCCCCATCTGTTGACTAAGGGATCGAGACATGGTTGCACGATCCGTTACAGCCATGCAGATAAGATGCCTGTCATCTCGACTGTTAGTTATACGATGCCATTGGGATCCAGCACGGCGTTCCGTATTACCCTCCTGAACCCACCGATTCCATATTCTGGTAAGAGTCATTGGATCTCGACCAACGCGAGCAGCAACGTCGCTATACGATAAACTGCAATCGCGATAGGCTACAATCCGACCTTTATCAAAGTCGGAAACGTGATGGTACGCATTTCTCCTTCTTACACGAGGCATCACAACAACGTTTCACCAGGCAACGCCGTTCAGCTGCTGTTTGTGTATGAGAAATCGGTTGGAAACTTTCCTCGTTTGAGCACGTTGTACGTCAGTTTACGAGACCGCCCTCCCAATTATCTGTCCGAATTTTAAGAGATCTGAAGTCATCACATTCCCACTTAAAAAGCTTTTTTCAGTACTTTTTGTGTATCCATATCTACCAAATAACTGGTGTGAGCTATACTATCTGTTCACTCTCTTTGCACGATGTTATAAAACAGCATTCCAGAACAATCTGGCAGTTCCTTGGGTCATGCATAATATAATCGCTTGTTTGTTTGAATACCCAGATTTCTAAGTGGGAACGCCAGGCTAACAGACTTGTTCAAACATGCCCATAGTACATGATTCGGCTATAAGCTGAGTTACTTACACATCGCTAAATTTAGGCCATGTGCTCGTCAATACGTAATACATTCATGGAATTCAGTCTAGTTTCAATTAAATACTCATTATTGATAGGCTGCTCGTGGTCTCACGGTAGCATTCTCGCTTCCCGGTCCCGGGATCCCGGGTTCGATTTCCGGCGTAGTCAGGGAATTCCCCATCTGCCCCGAGATGACTGGGTGTTGTTGTGTCGTCTTCATCATCATCATCATTCATCCCCATTATCGTCGGAGGAAGACAACGGCAAACCACCTCCATTAGGACTTTGCCTAGTACAGCCGTGCGGATCTCCCGCATTGTTCCCCTACGCTCTGTAAAGAAGCATGGGATTTCATTTCATTTCATTGATACGATGCGCAGAGTAAGCTTTGCATATTCTCGTGTCGTATGATCTTAGACGGTGTAGTCAGAAAACATTATTATATAATTTCATGGGTCTAAATTTTGCACGTGAGGGCCGTCCGCTGTGGCCGAGCGGCTCTAGGCGCTTCAGTCTGGAATCGCGCGACTGCTACGGTCGCAGGTTCGAATCCTGCCTCGGGTATGGATGTGTGTGGTGTCCTTAGGTTAGTTAGGTTTAAGTAGTTCGAAGTCTACGGGACTGATGACCTCAGATGTTAAGTCCCATAGTGCTTACAGCCATTTGAACCATTTGCACGTAAGGGGATAGCTTTTCATGCAGTGCATACTTCCCAGTTCCACCCACATGCGGTCCGCAACTGAAGCGAGACAGGCAGCAAGCTGTCCAGGGAGGCGATTTTACTCCAAGACAATGTCCCAGGGCATTCTTCACAGGGCAAACGTCATCTATGATTTACAGTGAATTCATTGAAACTATAAACGAATGATACTGTACTATCATATGTTTCAGTTCCAGAGTATATCTGACCTCGTCATTCTACACTACGACAACATATTTATTGACGTTTATTATTTAGTTGAGAATGGCTCCATGTATTAAGAACTAGCTTAGCGCCCGCTGCTTCGCTCGTGTTTGCGTAATAATCGCATTAAAAATAGTTTTACAAACATATATTAGGCATTCTGAAAAATTAATATATTCATGAGCCGTTTCTTTTTCTATGCAGTTCGCGGTGACTGTTAAATAGCTTTCTTTAATTTAGTTCACAAATTGCAAAACCTTTTAAACTTTTCACGCTAATTAAGACTTATAAATCATGATCGTTTTCGAACGTACTTCTGACCAAAAAAGATGCTGGTAGCTGGAGTCCAAGGTTTCTGCTAATCATGCCTTTTGCGTTCTTGTGGTTATATTTCCGTAGAAACTTTCATCCCTTCTCTTTATATCTAGCCAAGAAGTTTTTTTTTCTTAAATATAACGAAATATTTTCTTAAAGATTCTCTTCTCCTGTTTCACCCCTTTGGGGGTTGAATTTCCAAAAACAGTGGAACACTTTTGTTTTTATTTCTAACTGAGAAGTCAAATACTAATTTCCATAGGTGTAGCTTTAAAAATACTTTACTAGTTCTTTAATGATGACTTATTTTCTAAAAAATCTTTCACCCACTATTTCATTCCCATAGGAGCTGAATTTCCAAAAAATGCTGAAACACGTATTTCTTTATTTCTAACCGAGAAACCACGTACCAATCCTCGTAGCTCTAAATTTGTCTTAATAGTAACAAATTTTGAAAAGTCTTCTCATCCCCTATTTCACCCTCTTTGGAGTGGAATTTCAAAATAGCCCTCCTATTTCAAGTTTCTATCAAGCTTGATTGACTCTGCTCAATGAATCTTCGACCCCTACAGCATAAGACGCCTACAACCTAAGATCAACTCCCTCTGCAAATATCCAGTTTGTATCTTCATTAGTTTGGACTGGGCGATGATCAGTAGTGAGTGAGTCAGTCATTGGGAACAATGCCTTTTGTTTATAGAGAAATAACTGTTATGTTAATACTGGGAGAAAATTAATTAGGAGAAATGAAACGTTGCTAGCTGAAAAGTAAGTAGCATGCTTCTTAGAAGCATTGCAAGGACTTCGAGGGACGAGTGCAGTTTCAGAACGTTAGGTGCTAAAATTGTCGCGGAGTATGCAAAGCATAGTCGCAAGCGGCGGATATTTCTAGTATGAATTTAACTTGACTGTTTACTACACATTTGCAGTGTATTGTAGAGATTCTGAAAAGTATTATGGCAGCGAATAGTACAAAAAATTGTATAATGAGGCATTACGTATGCTTTCTCACTTTATTTTCTATTTTTTATTTATTTTTATTGCTGTCAGTTCTCTTAAAAACATGAGTATAATTGCCCTTAAATTTTATTATTCCATCATCCCGTACTCCGCGATAAACATCTATTTATCTACTGTGCGCGGCTGTGTCTATGGATAATCCTCCACATTACAATAATGGATGTAGTCTCTTGTCACTATAAGCTTGTCGCACACCGGCAACGTGAACAGATGGCACTGAATGGTGCGAGAGCGATGCGAGGATGTTGACGTCACAGCGGGAGTTCCCCTCCCGCCGCGCCCTGTTGGCAGCACTGCCCCCACGAGCCGATCACAGATCCGGCGTGTGTGCCTAGCTTGCATAGCATCGGTGAGGAGTAGCAATCATTCTCTGCCAAAGTGTGTACTCCGACTGCGTACTGAGTATGAATTAGCACCGTCGCGCTCCTGAACAGTGGAGTTCTGGCACTGTGTGACTTTTGCGAGGAATAGCTTCAGCGAGGTAAACCAACGAGCTTGATTCAAGAGCACTGCTCAACGAATCTTCGACAGCTTTCGAAAATGCATTTTTGAAGTAATTGATATTTCTCAATCGAATTAACAGGTCAAGGTACCTCGCTTTATACGAGAGGCGTTCAATAAGTAACGCAACACATTTTTCCCCCTGAAAGCATGTTGTTGGTTATATTTACGCTACTGGCCATTAAAATTTCTACACCACGAAGATGACGTGCTACAGACGCGAAATTTAATCGACAGGAAGAAGATGCTGTGATATGCAAATGATTAGCTTTTCAGAGCATTCACACAAGGTTGGCGCCGGTGGCGACACCTACAACGTACTGACGAGAAAAGTTTCCAGCCGATTTCTCATACACAAACAGCAGTTGAACGGCGTTGCCTGGTGAAACGTTGTTGTGATGCCTCATGTAAGAAGGATAAATGCGTACCATCACGTTTCCGACTTTGATAAAGGTCGGATTGTAGCCTATCGTGATTTCGGTTTATCGTATTGCAACATTGCTGCTTGCGTTGGTCGAGATCCAATGCCTGTTAGCAGCTAATGGAATCGGTGGGTTCAGGAGGATAATACGGAACGCTGTGCTGGATCCCAACGGCCTCGTATCACAAGCAGTTGTGAAGGCACTGCTAATTACGACTATAAAATTTTTTATCGTGGTTTTCTTTAGATTTCTATTCTTTTTCTTTTGTTCATATGGGCATTTCTAATTGTGATCATGCAACATTCTACTGTGGTTTTTAAATGTAAAGATGTATTTGTGATTATTTCGTTCGCCAATGGATAAATATGTTTCTTGCTTTGTACCTGTGGTAAAGTTTCTAAAGTTCTCTTTTGGAATGTTATTAATTGTGAAAAATGCAGTCAATAACATTTATAAAGGTTTATGTAATTTACGATAACGATATAACATCTATAGACAGGGGACAGCGATAGTGATATCAAGAGTTGAAAGGTTGTTGCGTAGTAGAGGGGATGGTGGATGGCGTGTCTGTGAAGCGTGCGTGGGAAAAATAGTACTGTGTTCCATGAAAAGCATACTTAATTGTATGGACAGTGATACCGAACTATGAGATTGTTAATTCTCTTTACCACTGCGGTATGTAATGCCATCGCCAGCGAACTTTAAGAGCAAATAAACCGGACTGTGAAAGTGCCGCTAACATTACTTTGTTGTGGCCGACACGAACTGTGCCTTTATTCGAATGAACTTTGCTGGTATTGGTTTTGGGTGTTGAAACTGTTGTATATCACATTCCATCAAGCCATGAAAGTGAAGACTAATTAACTGTGCAGTATAAATGGCTTTCAGTGACGTTGTCGAAGTTTGAAATGCTAGAACAGAGTGGACATTGTTTACGGTGTGCTTCACATACATGAACAATTCTATGAACTGTGTATTTGTGGCTAAGACTATACGAATGTGACGAACCGTGTAATTATGGACGATAGCGTCACGGACAGTGCATAAAGTGTAAAAACGAGCTATGTCTACGTCATGTACTTTGAAAGAGAGGACATGTCAACAACGTTCGTATACTGGCGTCTTGTGGTTTGTTAAGGCCGGTATTACACTATCAAATTTCTTTGTCCAATATCTTTGTCAAAGATATTTGATGGTGTAATAGGGACTTTGTCAAATGTCGTCCAATATTTGATCAAATCTAGGGCCTCGCTGTAGATTTGATCAAAGAAATCGCCTGTCTTCTGTTCACTGCAATGTGACATGTTACCACATGGAGCGCTAGCATCGCTGCATTCTGTCGTCTGTAGTGTTTTTATAAACATTGCCGGTAAATACAATTGGTGTGTGCCGACAACTACAAAATTAATAGAGATGTATGAAGCTGTCGAGGCGCTTTACAACGTGAGGCACCCTGAATACAAAAATAGATTAAGAAGATTGGAGACCTGACCTGACCTAACCTAACATAACCCTCTTCTGTAGCAAGTAATCGGAGTGTTACAGTGAGCCTGTCTTCTGAAGATGTAGCAGTTCTTAAGTGAATATTGTGCTTTGTGATATGAGGATACATCTCACAGAGCACATACAGAAATGTATGCTCATCCATTCTTAAGTAATTGATGTACAACCTGACGTCTTCCACTGTAAGCCCACCTAACAAGTTTTGTTGAATGCTTTTATCGTGTCGTCGTAAAACCCACGGCTTCACCCAGATTAGATTAGTTTTTCGTTCCATATATCCGTGCTGAGGAGATCCTCGTGGATGTGGAACATGTCAATTTTTTTTAAAGCTGAAATAACAATACTAATAGTATGAATAAATACATCACTTGTTTCTATTAAAAATTTCCTCAATGGAGTAGAAGGAGTTGGCCACTAGTAAGCCTTTCAGGTTTCTTTTAAACTGATCTTTATTTGTAACTAAAATTTTTATGTTTGCTGGCAAATTATTTAAGATGAGTGTTCCTGAGTAGTGGACCCTTTTTTGAACTAAAGTAAGTGCTTTGAAGTCCTTGTGCAGATCATTTTTGTTCCTGGTACTGTATGTATGAACTGAGTTGTTTGTTGGAAAAAGAGATATATTATTTAGGGCAAATTTCATTAAGGAGTAAATATACTGAGAGGCAGTAGTTAATATACCCAGTTCTTTGAAGAGGTTTCTACAAGACGTCCGTGAATTTACTCCACAAATAATACGTATTACACGCTTTTGGACTCTGATAACTTTTGTTTGACTTCAAGATTTACCCCAAAATATTATACCATATGACATTATGGAATGAAAGTAGGCAAAGTATGCAAGCTTTTTCATTTTTATGTTGCCTATGTCTGCTAACACTCGAATTGCAAATACAGATTTGTTAAGGCGTTTCTGCAGTTCTGTGGTGTGCTCCTCCCAACTGAATTTGTTATCAAGTTGTAATCCCAGGAATTTAAGACTGTCAACCTTGTATGTATGGTTCCTTTTTTTCCCCCACTTCTTTTCCGCATCTGCACACGATGCAATTGCGGTACGTGCAACTGCTGCGGTTAATAACAAGTTGTTGTCGGCCATCTTGAACTTTGACGAAAAATTTGATGACAGTGTAATACCCTTTCTAGCGCTACGTCAAAGATCTTTGTCAAATATATTTGACGGAATATTTGATCACATCTTTGATCAAATCTTTGACAAAGAAATTTGATAGTGTAATACCGGCCTAATCACCACGGGGTTAATGATACAGCTACGCCGGAACTTTATTTGCGTTTCACTGGAGAAGATTAACCAGCGGAACTGTCTGTATCCTGCTCTCATCATCGTAACCCGCTGACATCGTGCTGCCTAACGCAACGCTTCGTATGCAACAAAAAGTTAAGGGACTTCGCTGAACGCTATCCCCTGACCTAGAAACTTTCTTTCTCTATTAAAAGTATAAGAATTACAGACTCTGTTTAATTAAATTCATTGTTTAGTTTGTTTGCTTTCTGCTAACGAAAATAAAATTACAATCAGTGAATTAAAAGTTGCCTGGTAGTCATTGTTGAAACACCAGTAAATATAAACTTCTTCCTCTCATTAGGACTAATTCTCCTTGCATATCAAAATTATTGTAGTTATTTTATGTAGTTTTATGTATTGTTATGAGACTAGATATATGACAGTAACTAATAAGAATATTTTGTCGCGAAATATGGCTTCGCGTGAAAATTACGGCGACTGCCATAATTGCTTGCGTTCTGACCAATAATGCTATTCCCGTATTGGTGTTTTCCCTGACGTGAGCGGGAACTATAAATGTCAGCTGTCAAATCAGGTAGTGACTCTTTACCCAGTAATAAAAGTTTTTTTGATATTGTATTGCTACGAGTCGTAGTATTAAGAGACACTGGTTATACTCGAAAGTGGGAAGTTGTATGGTGAAACCCCCCAGTGTTCATGCGATTGTTAACAGTATTGTGTGTGATTCACGAAATTTTGTCACTTTTTCTAATTCCTTTGAAGTTTTGAGAATATATACACAATTTTGTCGGTTCAGGTTAATTTCAGAGCAGTTTCTCGTGAATATTAGAGTTTTCAGTTCATAAACAAAGTGGGATCGTGACCAATTGAGAAGTATAACAAAGAGTGTGGTTTTCCAATTATAATTCAGATTTTGATAATTATTTTTCCTGTGGGTTGAGGTCATCATACAGTCGAGATGACAGGCATCTTATCCGCATGGCTGTAACGGATCGTCCAGCCACATTTCGATCCCTGAGTCAAGAGATGGGGACGTTTGCAAGACAACAACCATCTGCACGAACAGTTCGACGACGCATGCAGCAGCATGGACTATGAGCTCGGAGACCATGGCTGCGGTTACCCTTGATGCTGCATCAAAGACAGTAGCGCCTGCGATGGTGTACTCAACGACGAACCTGGGTGCACGTATGGCAAAACGTCATTTTTTTCCGATAAATCCATCATGATGGTGGCATACGTGCTTGGCGACATCTCGGTGAACGCACATTGGAAGCGCGTATTCGTCATCGCCGTACTGGCGCATTAGCCGGCGTGATGGTATGGGGTGCCATTGGTTACACGTCTCGGTCACCTCTTGTTCGCATTGACGACACTTTGAACGATGGACGTTACATTTCAGATGTGTTACGATCCGTGGCTCCACCCTTCATTCGATCCCTGTGAAACCCTACATTTCAGCAGGATAATGCACGATCACATGTTGCAGGTCCTGTACAGGCCTTCCTGGATACAGAAAATGTTCGACTGCTGCCCTGGCCAGCACATTCTCCAGATCTCTCACCAATTGAAAACTTCTTGTCAATGGTGGCCGAGCAACTGACTCGTCACAATACGCCAGTCACTACTCTTGATGAACTGTGGTACCGTGTTGAAGCTGCATGGGCAGCTGTACCTGTACACGCTATCCAAGCCCTGATTGACTCAATTCCCAGGTGTATCAAGGCCGTTATTACGGCCAGAGGTGGTTGTTCTGGGTACTGATTTCCCAGGATCTATGCACCCAGATTGCATGAAAATGTAATCACATGTCAGTTCTAGTATAATATATTTGTCCAATGAATACCCGTTTATCATCTGCATTTCTTCTTGGTGCAGCAATTTTAATGGCCAGTAGTATAGGATTTCAGACCATGTTGTTCCCCACTCTTTTGGCTATAAAACCCTATTTTTCAACGTAGTCTCCATTCAATGCAACGGCTTTGCGCCACCTTACTAGGAAGGCCTGTTTGCTCTTATGCTGCGACTCTATTGGTAAACGTCGGAGCCAACGTCTAGCAGCATCAGTAACTTCCCCATCATTCACGTACTGCTTTCAGGAGTCCGTACTGCTTGCTTTACTGGGACAAACAGGTGGAAGGTGCGAGATCTGGGCTACAGGATGGATCCCAGTGGGCACACACTTTCAAATTCTCTAACTGGGCGATGAGTGTGTCAGCGCTACCAGTAGAAACGTCCATTCGTTCAGCGATCTGTTTGATTGTGATACGTCCATCACCTCTAATGAGTGAGTCGTCGAGTGACTAGGGCCTCCCGTCGGGTAGACCGTTCACCGGGAGCAACTTCGGCGCCTTTTGCGTCGATGGGGAAAATCTCCGACCCAGCTGGGAATCGAACCCAGGCACTTAGGATTGACATTCTGTCGCGCTGACCACTCAGCTGCGTGGGAGGGGGGGCGGGGGGGCGGGGGGGCGGGGAGGACCTTGAATGATAGTGTCCGCTCGTTCCAGCATTTCAGGAGCGTGCAATATCCCCTCGCTTCTAAACTGATACTATTATTACTCAGCCGCGAGTCCGTAGAGACACTGACGTACAGTGTAACTGGTCAGCATTTCCACCCGGAATTTGCGAGTGAAAGTCGGACCTTCCTTGATTGGACTTGTCGTGTCGCCGGATTTCCTCCTACCTGTGCGCGGTGCAGCTCTCGTAAATGTCGTCCCGTGCAGATTCTTCATTGGCGCATTGTATGTCTCTGTCGGTGGAAGCTAATAATCTGAAATTGCTGTCGGTCAACTTTGGGGTATCTACACTCCTGGAAATGTAAAAAAGAACACATTGACACCGGTGTGTCAGACCCACCATACTTGCTCCGGACACTGCGAGAGGGCTGTACAAGCAATGATCACACGCACGGCACAGCGGACACACCAGGAACCGCGGTGTTGGCCGTCGAATGGCGCTAGCTGCGCAGCATTTGTGCACCGCCGCCGTCAGTGTCAGCCAGTTTGCCGTGGCATACGGAGCTCCATCGCAGTCTTTAACATTGGTAGCATGCCGCGACAGCGTGGACGTGAACCGTATGTGCAGTTGACGGACTTTGAGCGAGGGCATATAGTGGGCATGCGGGAGGCCGGGTGGACGTACCGCCGAATTGCTCAACACGTGGGGCGTGAGGTCTCCACAGTACATCGATGTTGTCGCCAGTGGTCGGCGGAAGGTGCACGTGCCCGTCGACCTGGGACCGGACCGCAGCGACGCACGGATGCACGCCAAGACCGTAGGATCCTACGCAGTGCCGTAGGGGACCGCACCGCCACTTCCCAGCAAATTAGGGACATTGTTGCTCCTGGGGTATCGGCGAGGACCATTCGCAACCGTCTCCATGAAGCTGGGCTACGGTCCCGCACACCGTTAGGCCGTCTTCCGCTCACGCCCCAACATCGTGCAGCCCGCCTCCAGTGGTGTCGCGACAGGCGTGAATGGAGGGACGAATGGAGACGTGTCGTCTTCAGCGATGAGAGTCGCTTCTGCCTTGGTGCCAATGATGGTCGTATGCGTGTTTGGCGCCGTGCAGGTGAGCGCCACAATCAGGACTGCATACGACCGAGGCACACAGGGCCAACACCCGGCATCATGGTGTGGGGAGCGATCTCCTACACTGGCCGTACACCACTGGTGATCGTCGAGGGGACACTGAATAGTGCACGGTACATCCAAACCGTCATCGAACCCATCGTTCTACCATTCCTAGACCGGCAAGGGAACTTGCTGTTCCAACAGGACAATGCACGTCCGCATGTATCCCGTGCCACCCAACGCGCTCTAGAAGGTGTAAGTCAACTACCCTGGCCAGCAAGATCTCCGGATCTGTCCCCCATTGAGCATGTTTGGGACTGGATGAAACGTCGTCTCACGCGGTCTGCACGTCCAGCACGAACGCTGGTCCAACTGAGGCGCCAGGTGGAAATGGCATGGCAAGCCGTTCCACAGGACTACATCCAGCATCTCTACGATCGTCTCCATGGGAGAATAGCAGCCTGCATTGCTGCGAAAGGTGGATATACACTGTACTAGTGCCGACATTGTGCATGCTCTGTTGCCTGTGTCTATGTGCCTGTGGTTCTGTCAGTGTGATCATGTGATGTATCTGACCCCAGGAATGTGTCAATAAAGTTTCTCCTTCCTGGGACAATGAATTCACGGTGTTCTTATTTCAATTTCCAGGAGTGTATTTATTCGAAATTAACATTCAGAATGCCGTAATATCACTTTTATTCCTATTAGATCAATATTGAAACACTCATGTCACAAACTACTCGTAACCGAGAGCATGGCTACCATCGAACAAGACAGGAAGAGCTCTTAACGCCGACTGCCGACTTTGGCGCGCAGTCCGTATTCTTACTAGTTTCGTCACAGTTCGTGGATTTACGATCAAGTTCGTACTTACTAAGATATGCATTTGTTAATGAACGGGTGTGAATTTTAACGACGCAAAATTATGATGAATAGTTTTAAACATCCAGAGGCTCCTCCTAGTATTCATGTTGTCACAAATGACTTTAATTATTAAATATACATAAACAAAATCGGTGACTTTGGCGCCAAGATGGCGGTACTTCCCGTCATGTATATCTCCCCGGCTGACGCTTGTTGCTACGGTCCAGCGCCAAGCCCCACCCCACTACGCGCGACATATGGTCGCTTCGTAACCCAGCCAGCCAGCGTGGGAAATGCTCTCCGACTCATGGCCGGCTACGGACTACTGCACTTCCTAACTATAGTGAATACATCAATAAGAGACAATAATTTATTAAAACTGGTAAAAATGTCTTCCTCACGTAAGAGGAACCTTACGAGCGGAGCGCGGCAGGCCTGCACGCAGGATATAGGACATGTTTTCCGGGACCTTGTTGCGATAATGACAGACGTCTCGCCTAAACGGCCCACCTTGCTTTTATTCACTGTCAGGTCTCCGTAGACATTCTGCAAACGCCTATGAATGCCTGCGATGCCTAGGTTTCCACTTACGTATATTGCCACCACCTATTCGAACCCCATGGGGTATGGCTCGAATGATATAATGTATTGGACAGCTCACAACACGAAAAAACAAAAAACTACGGCCTACAGCGGTCACCCACATAAAAACTGCTCGAATTCGGGCGAGAATCTGTGTATTTAACGCGGTACGGCTGGCGCCGCCAGTATAAAGCAATGGCAGGCCACAAGCATCCTTCGGCGTCTCTCCACACACACAGGAAGGGACTGAAGTGGGAATATTTCTCGATGACCAACAAGAAATTCCTCATTTTTTCACCCGAAATTGGCCGAGAAAAAAATGTGTTGCCTTACTTATTGAACACCAGTCGTATAATTAGTTTCACCTAAAAACGGTATTTTACTTGTCTGTAACTAAGTAAAAAATAGATCAAATGATCATTACTTTAAAAATACATTGCCTTGACAAAATCCGATTCCAGATTCGTACTGCTCTAATCGAACGGAATCATCTAAATCGCTTTATAACAATATTTTGTTCAATTTTTAGTTTGAGTGGGAAACACAACCAACAGAAACTTTAAGTGGTAATTTTTGTTTTGTACGTTTTTAGTCCCTCTCTCCTTAAGTCAGCCTGGTTTAAGACAACGTATTACAAACATCATTTGCATGGAACTCAAACGGATACTCTATAATGTTTCATAACATTGGCTTTATGCTCAGTTTAAAATTATAGAAATTATACTTAGCTGCTACCACAGGTCAAAGAGCTGCAACCATCTATCATCTTCCTGCATGAAGGTGCAACCACCCATTGGAGTTTGGACGTGCTGGATCTCCTGAATGACAAATTTCCTGAGACGTGGATGGATCGCCATGGAATCATTGCGTGGCTCTCACGCCCTCCCGATATCGCACCATTGCACTTGTTTTGTGGGGCTACGTCAAAGAACACGTGTACAGTCAATGAAATTGCTACTATTGCTATCTTCATGCACCAATAATGAAGGAATCAGAACTGTAGATGCTGCAATGTTGTCATGGACATGGAACTCGAATATCGTCTTGATGTGACGACGAGTGGAGTACACACTGGAATTTTGGTACACACACAAGAAAAAAATGAGACTTGCTAAACGTTCTACAGCAACCCACGAAATTCTAATGCACTCTCTAAGAGTCACCCAGTTATAATTATTTGACACACACAGCACTTACCACTGTTTAGCTGCTTTCAACATCAGTGGGCGGCTTACCTGAACACACTACTTCTGCCTCGATGTTCAACATGTGGCTGCTAAATGCACTATCTGGTCAAAAGTATCCGGACACTTAGCTGAAAATTACTTACAAGCTCGTGGCATCCTCCATCGGTAATGCTGGAATTCAATATAGTGTTGGCCCACCCTTTTCCTTGATGATAGCTTCCACTCTCGCAGGCATACGTTCTGGAACATTTTTTGGGGAATAGTAGCCCATTCTTCACGGAGTGTTGCACTGAGGAGAGGTATCGATGTCGGTCGGTGAGGCCTGGCACGATGTCGGCGTTCCAAAACATCCCAAAGGTGCTCGATCATGTTGAAAGATGCAGTCGCCACCCCCAAATTGCTATTTTATAGTGGGAAGCAAGAAGGTGCTCAAAACGTCAATGTAGGCCTGTACTATGATAGTGCTACGCGAAACAACAAGGGGTGCAAGCACACTAGATGAAAAACACGACCACACCGTAACACCACTGCCTCCGAGCCTTACTTTTAGCACTATACACGTTGGCAGATGACATTCATCGGGCATTCGCCATACCCACACCCTGCCATCGGATCACCACATTGTGTACCGTGATTTGTCACTCCATACAACGTTTTTCACCGTTCAATCGTCCAATGTTTACGCTCCTTACACTAAACGAGGCGTCGTTTGGCATTTACCGGCGTTGTTTGTAGCTTGTGAGCAGCCGCTCGACAATGAAATCCAAGTTTTCTTGACTCCTGCCTAACTGTCGTAGTTCTTGCAGTGGATCCTGATGCAGTTTTGGAATTCCTGTATGATGGCCTGGATAGATGTCTGCCTATCACACATTACGACGTTCTTCAACTGTCGGCGGTTTCGGTGAGTCAACAGACTAGATCGGCCTGTACGCTTTTATGCTGTACGTGTCCCTTTACGTCTTCACTTCACTATCACATTCGAAACAGTGGACCTAGGGATGCTGGGGAGTATGGAATTCTCGCGTACAGACGTACGACACAAGTGACACCCAATCACCTGACCACGTACGAAGTCCTTGAGTTCCGCGGAGCGCCCCATTCTGCTCTCTCACGATGTCTAATGACTACTGAGAGAACTGATATGGAGTACCTGGCAGTAGGTGGCGGCACAATGCACCTAATATGAAAGACGTATGTTTTTGGGGGTGTCCGGATACTTTTGATCACATAGTATACATTAACTTGGTCCACATCACTCTTTGTTACTCGGATACCTACGGTTTCTACTGTTGTTCCCAGATAAAATTTTGCTTAGATTATAGCGCGCGACTTTTGTGAGAAATGAACGAGGTTATAAATGATTTGAATAACATGCAAAATAAACATCACCATTGTAAACGAGCCAGAACGGATTTTGTAGTTGTCTGAAAATATTGCTCAGAAATATTTAGATAACGACGACTAATACAGGAAGTAATTATACATACGCTTCTCACATCAGCAATACAGGTGTTTCCATCCCGGTGTATAATTCACGGTTGACTATCATGTTGCTATTCCACCAGGACTGTTCTCCATATGCAAGGTGGAAACCAATCACATTTTAGTACATAGTCCTAATCGGAAAACATTACAAACACAGCAACACAAAGTACTGTATCATAAGTTAGTAATTACGTGCCAGTTAAATACATATTTTTTCACATAAACTATTTGATCAAAAGTATAAGGGCACGTATTAGTGGAATTAATACGAGGTGTATCCACTCTTTGCTTTTATGACGGCTTCAGCTCTACTGGGGACTTACCAGTGACGTGTCTGAATGTTGAGGGATGGTAGCCCATTGTGTTGATAGACACTGGCACTTGAAGCGAAGCCGACGTTCTAACTCGTCCCAAAGATGTTCCACTGGGTTCAGGTGGGGACTCTGGCCAGGTCACTCTACTTCACAAATATTTTTGTCCCTAAACCATTGCATCACAGATTATGATTTGTGTCAGTATTGTTGTCATCCATATACAAACAATCTACGTCTACATTTTCATCTAAATCTGCATCTACGTACATACACCACAACCTACCGTATTCTGCGTGGAGGAGGGTACCTTCTACCGCTACTTTCCCGTCCCACTCACAAACAGATAAAAGTAAAAACGACCTTTATGTCTATATGCCTCGATACAAGCCCTGATTTCTCTTACCTTCGTGCATTATGCGAAATATACGGTTGAGATAGCTGACTCGTTCTGCAGTCAGCTTCAAATGCAGGATCTCTAAACTTCCTCAGTAGTGTTTCGCGAAAAAAAGGTCATCTTCCCTCTAGAGATCTACATCGATACTCCATAATCCACATTACAACCCGTGGCGGAGAGTACCAGGTACCACTACTACTCATTTTCTTTCCGGTTCCATTCGCAAATATCCCAAATTTCTAGTTTCTTATTTTAGAGGTCCTTACGCGCAATGTCTGTTGGCGGCAGTAGAATCTTGTGGCAGTCAGCTTCAAATGCCGGTTCTTAAATTTTCTCAACAGTGTTCCTCGAAAAGAACGTCGCCTTCCCTCCAGGGATTCTCATTCGAGTTCCCGAAACATCTCCGTAACACTGGCGTGTTGTTCGAACCTACCGGTAACAAATCTAGCACCCCGGCTCTTCGTTACTTCGATGTCTTCCTTTAATCGAACTGGTACGGATCCTAAACAATCGAGCAGTACTCAAGAATAGGTCGAAGTAGCGTCCTATATGCGGTCCCCTTTAGAGATAACCACACTTCCTTACAATTCTTCCAATGAACCAAAGTCGACCGTTAGCCTTCCCTTCAACTGTTCTCACATGCTCGTTGAATTTCACATCGCTTTTCAACATTACGCCCACATATTTAAAAGACGCAACTGTGTCAAGCAAGACACTACTTATGCTGTATTCGAACATTAAGGATTAGTTTTTCCTACTCAACTTATATTTTTCAACGTTTAGAGCTAACTGCCATTCACAACATCAACTAGAAATTTTGTCTAAGTCATCGTGTATCCTTCAAAAGGCACTAAACTTTGACACCGTACCAATTCTGCAGCAAACTGATGTTAGAGACATTAGTTTGTATAATTTTACAGGTCCATCATTTTGCCCTTCTTATACACAAGAATCACCTGCACTTTTTTCCGGTCACGTGGGACTTTGCACTGGCAGAGAGATTCGCTATAAATGCAAACGACGGTATGTTTGAACGCTTCTCCTGCGTCAATGATTTCTTGAACGTGAAATTTAGAATTTCAGTTTTCATTTTCTTATGTTCAACTCCTACACCACACTAGTCAACAAATGATTGGATGGAAATCTTAGAAACACTTAGCGATTTTACCTAGGATCAGAATTTTCTCGGTTCTCTGCCGTATCTTTTGCAAAGGTATGACGGTGGTTATAGTTGTACACTTCGTGCGTAGATTTTTTCACAGACGTACGAATCTCTACTGACCTTTTCTTGCTGTCATTTGCACGTTCTTTTTTGGATCGAGAGTGCAACAGGTTCTGCTCCCTCAGCATCTCGTTATTAAATCATGGTGGATATTTTCCGTCCTTAATCCACTTACTTGGCACATAATTCTCCAGACTGTGATTTACACTCTGCTTGAACCTTGCCCATAATTCCTCTACGTCCATCTTACTGGAATTATGTGATGTCAGTTCTCTAAGTGAGATCCTGTTAACTTCTTATCTGTTCTTTATAGCAAAAACACTCTCCTTGTCTTCTTAACCGATTTATTAAATTTCGTAACAATACTTGCAATACCCCCCATGAACCATGGACCTTGCCGTTGGTGGGGAGGCTTGCGTGCCTCAGCGATACAGATGGCCGTACCGTAGGTGCAACCACAACGGAGGGGTATCTGTTGAGAGGCCAGACAAACATGTGGTTCCTGAAGAGGGGCAGCAGCCTTTTCAGTAGTTGCAGGGGAACAGTCTGGATGATTGACTGATCTGGCCTTGTAACACTAACCAAAACGGCCTTGCTGTGCTGGTACTGCGAACGGCTGAAAGCAAGGGGAAACTACAGTCGTAATTTTTCCCGAGGACATGCAGCTTTACTGTATGATTAAATGATGATGGCGTCCTCTTGGGTAAAATATTCCGGAGGTAAAATAGTACCCCATTCGGATCTCCGGGCGGGGACTACTCAAGAGGACGTCGTTAGCAGGAGAAAGAAAACTGGCATTCTACGGATCGGAGCGTGGAATGTCAGATCCCTTAATCGGGCAGGTAGGTTAGAAAATTTAAAAAGGGAAATGGATAGGTTAAAGTTAGATATTGTGGGAATTAGTGAAGTTCAGTGGCAGGAGGAACAAGACTTTTGGTCAGGTGATTACAGGGTTATAAATACAAAATCAAATAGGGGTAATGCAGGAGTAGGTTCAATAATGCATAAAAAAACAGGAGTGCGGGTTTGCTACTACAAACAGCATAGTGAACGCATTATTGTGGCCAAGATAGACACAAAGCCCATGCCTACTACAGTAGTACAAGTTCATATGCCAACTAGCTCTGCAGATGATGAAGAAATTGATGAAATGTATGACGAGATAAAAGAAATTATTCAGGTAGTGAAGGGAGACGAAAATTTAATAGTCATGGGTGACTGGAATTCGTCAGTAGGAAAAGGGAGAGAAGGAAACATAGTAGGTGAATATGGATTGGGGGGAAGAAATGAAAGAGGAAGCCGCCTTGTAGAATTTTGCACAGAGCATAACTTAATCATAGCTAACACCTGGTTCAAGAATCATGAAAGAAGGTTGTATACCTGGAAGAATCCTGGAGATACTAAAAGGTATCAGATAGATTACATAATGGTAAGACAGAGATTTAGGAACCAGGTTTTAAATTGTAAGACATTTCCAGGGGCAGATGTGGATTCTGACCACAATCTATTGGTTATGAACTGCAGATTGAAACTGAAGAAACTGCAAAAAGGCGGGAATTTAAGGAGATGGGACCTGGATGAACTGAAAGAACCAGAGGTTGTAGAGAGTTTCAGGGAGAGCATAAGGGAACAATTGACAGGAATGGGGGAAAGAAATACAGTAGAAGAAGAACGAGTAGCTCTGAGGGATGAAGTAGTGAAGGCAGCAGAGGATCAAGTAGGTAAAAAGACGAGGGCTAATAGAAATCCTTGGGTAACAGAAGAAATATTGAATTTAATTGATGAAAGGAGAAAATATAAAAATGCAGTAAATTAAGCAGGCAAAAAGGAATACAAATGTCTCAAAAATGAGATCGACAGGAAGTGCAAAATGGCTAAGCAGGGATGGCTAGAGGACAAATGTAAGGATGTAGAGGCTTGCCTCACTAGGGGTAAGATAGATACTGCCTACAGGAAAATTAAAGAGACCTTTGGAGAGAAGAGAACCACTTGTATGAATACCAAGAGCTCAGATGGAAACCCAGTTCTAAGCAAAGAAGGGAAGGCTGAAAGGTGGAAGGAGTATATAGAGGGTTTATACAAGGGCGATGTACTTGAGGACAATATTATGGAAATGGAAGAGGATGTAGATGAAGATGAAATGGGAGATAAGATACTGCGTGAAGAGTTTGACAGAGCACTGAAAGACCTGAGTCGAAACAAGGCCCCGGGAGTAGACAACATTCCATTAGAACTACTGACGGCCTTGGGAGAGCCAGTCATGACAAAACTCTACCATCTGGTGAGCAGGGTGTATGAGACAGGCGAAATACCCACAGACTTCAAGAAGAATATAATAATTCCAATCCCAAAGAAAGCAGGTGTTGACAGATGTGAAAATTACCGAACTATCAGTTTAATAAGTCACAGCTGCAAAATACTAACGCAAATTCTTTACAGACGAATGGGAAAACTGGTAGAAGCGCACCTCGGGGAAGATCAGTTTGGATTCCGTAGAAATGTTGGAACACGTGAGGCAATACTGACCTTACGACTTATCTTAGAAGAAAGATTAAGAAAAGGCAAACCCACGTTTCTAGCATTTCTAGACTTAGGGAAAGCTTTTGACAACGTTACCTGGAATACTCTCTTTCAAATTCTGAAGGTGGCAGGGGTAAAATACAGGGAGCGAAAGGCTATTTACAATTTGTACAGAAACCAGATGGCAGTTATAACAGTCGAAGGGCATGAAAGGGAAGCAGTAGTTGGGAAAGGAGTGAGACAGGGTTGTTGCCTCTCCCCGATGTTATTCAATCTGTATATTGAGCAAGCAGTAAAGGAAACAAAAGAAAAATTCGGAGTAGGTATTAAAATCCATGGAGAAGAAATAAAAACTTTGAGGTTCGCCGATGACATTGTAATTCTGTCAGAGACAGCAAAGGACTTGGAAGAGCAGTTGAACGGAATGGACAGTGTCTTGAAAGGAGGATATAAGATGAACATCAACAAAAGCAAAACCAGGATAATGGAATGTAGTCAAATTAAATCGGGTGATGCTGAGGGGATTAGATTAGGAAATGAGACACTTAAAGTAGTAAAGGAGTTTTGCTATTTAGGGAGTAAAATAACTGATGAAGGTCGAAGTAGAGAGGATATAAAATGTAGACCGGCAATGGCAAGGAAATCGTTTCTGAAGAAGAGAAATTTGTTAACATCGAGTATAGATTTAAGTGTCAGGAAGTCGTTTCTGAAAGTGTTTGTATGGAGTGTAGCCATGTATGGAAGTGAAACATGGACGATAACCAGTTTGGACAAGAAGAGAATAGAAGCTTTCGAAATGTGGTGCTACAGAAGAATGCTGAAGATGAGGTGGGTAGATCACGTAACTAATGAGGAGGTATTGAATAGGATTGGGGAGAAGAGAAGTTTGTGGCACAACTTGACTAGAAGAAGGGATCGGTTTACTTTAAATAAGTAAAGTACAGTGATCACTGAAGGTACTGTAGTTTACTTACTTAAAGTTTACCATTAGATATCAGTTTAATTTTTCGTCCAAAGTAATCCTAAACTATATTCTGAAACAGCGTTTCGTTTCTCCACTAGGCAGTGCCACAAGTTCCTCCAAAAATCGTAACACAACACACACACAATGTAATACTTACCAATGTAAATCCACCCGATGATGGAGGTTTAAACCTTCGAAACGCGTCGTGGAAATAAATAAAACGGTGACTGGTAACAGTGAACTTGTTGTTTCATTTAACGTATACCCTCAGTAAGAAACACCCAACGATGCTAAAAACATTGGTTGAAACAATTTTTCATTTAACACACTGGAAAAAAGTGAGCAAGATAAATGAAACAGGGACGCATGAGGAAACCTCACTCACTCTAAGTAAAGCACTAAATTAGTTGTACCGTACTGTTGACCAATACTAGCCTGTTGCTGCGCTTCACATGATACCCTTTCCCAGCGAAATTTCAATGCTTTCCCGTCGCAGACCATAAATTTATCCCCGAAATCCATCCCTCCTTCCAACTACAACCCAACCTTCCCATTTCATCTCAAATGAAGACTTCAGCTCACCCTTCCCTTGTCAAGCTCGCATCCACTCCTGTCCCAAGAGCTTAATCCCAACTATCAGTTCTTTCCCACACTTCCCTCACCTTTTTCTGTCCAATATCCTTCACAGTATCTTCCACACGACTGAGAGTGTAGAGTAGTGTGTAGAAGAAAGATTTTTCTAAACCATTAATCAGCTGTTACCTTACGCTCTGTGCCTTTAATAGGTGAAATAATTCGTTCAACAAGCGACGCTCTGCTGCTCTCAGTGGGTGTTAAGCTGTGAGGATCGACGTTCTCAACTGCCACTCTGCTTACGGGTGAACCTGTAATGAGACCAACTGTTAACTGTCTTTGGATGGGTCGCTGTGGGGATGTGATCACGTAAGTCACTTGTGGATTCAGATGCATTGAACTACATCCCAAGTATTACTTCTTCTTCTCTTTAGGTATACGACAGAATTTCCTGATACGGTATAACTAAAGAAAACTAAACTCCGTCCGAACAGGGTTAGATAGGCCCAACGGTATCGACCGTCTCTGGATGCAGAAATGGAGGGGTATTTGGTCAGTACACCGCTCTCCCCGCCGTATGTCAGTTTACGAGACCAGAGCCGCTACTCTTCAATCAACTAGCTCCTCAGTTTGCCTCACAAGGGCTGAGTGCACCCCGCTTGCCAACAGCGCTCGGCAGACCGGGTGGTCACCCATCCAAGTGCTAGCCCAACCCGACAGCTCTTAGCTTCGGTGATCTGACGGGAACCGGTGTTACCACTGCGGCAAGGCTGTTGGCATACGGTATGACTAACAGATGAAAAATCTCATATTTAAAATAAGCGTTTATTATGTTAGAAATCTAACTCCTGCGCATTCAGGAGTTGCAAAAATTCCATAATCTGACCCAAAGTTAACAAACGTTCTTACAGTCTCGTATAACGTTTGCCAGAATTTTTACCAAAGTACAAAGACTGATCTTAGAGCCACCATGTGCTTAAACAGTTATAAATTTAAAGTAGTGCTAACGATCTCAAAAATCTGACAGACGTAACCTGTTAAATAAATACCAGTTCTAATGGTGGCTAATACTCGGCGTGAGTTACAACAACGCAACAACTACCAACATTGTTTTAGAAAGACTGATACATGATTCAGCATTCATTGCGTTGGAACTCTCTGCAAAGGATTTTGAGCCAGTCAAATATTATAACAGATACAAAAGGAGACGCTAAAAGCCGTTATTTACGAACTTAATGGTTGAAATGGCTCTGAGCACTATGGGACTTAACAAAATGGCTCTGAGCACTATGGGACTTAACTTCTGAGGTCATCAGTCCCCTAGAACTTAGAACTACTTAAACCTAACCAACCTAAGGACAGCACACACATCCATGCCCGAGGCAGGATTTGAACCTGCGACCATAGCAGTAGCGCGGTTCCGGACTGAAGCGCCTAGAACCGCTCAGCCACCGCGACCGGTGTCGAACTTAATGTCTTTGACTTAAATAGCGATATATTTTCTACGAAGCGAGGGTCAAACAAAGATAGCCTTTACATGGGATCTGCTACAGGCAGAGATTTCAACCTTACTTTTCTGTAAATACATCATCTGCCTGTAACAGTCAGCTCTTAAGGAGAGAAAGTTCTACCTGTTATGAGTAGATCAGACTGGTAGAGATGGGGAATCAGTTAAGTATTTGCCAAGAATAATTTGCGAATCACTAGTTAAGTATTCACCAAGAAGAATTTGCGAATCTCCAACACTCGGCGTCCATTCTGGGCGTCTCCTCATCTCGGTGCCAAGTTTCCAGGCACGTGCGGCTTCTTATGCAGCATTGCTATCCGGATGTGTTTGGATCACCACCAAAAGTAAAAGAGCTGTAATGACAAACATGCGACCACTTGCAGAAACGTTACAAGATATAGAAGAAATCAAATGAAACTTTCTGGCATGGACAAGTTACATAGTTTGTTTCAGTAATTACAAATCAAAGGAACAAGAGACATGGCGGTAGGAGCACAATGCTGGTACCATGTCAGTAGAGTGTCATATGCTCATGGATGCATCCACTGATTCAGTTAGGTACAGTACATACAGTATATGTATTCTCCCGTCGGGGAAGTTATGGATTAAGGTGGAGCAATGGTAAGTTGCTTGACTAGTATTCGGGAGGACAATGGCTCAAATCCCCGTTCTGCTGCCCACATTTAGGTTTTCCGTGATTTCCCAAAATCACATACAGCGAAAACATGGGTAGTTCTTTGGAAGCCCACAGCCGATGTCTTTCCCCGTTCCTCTGCAATCTGACCTAGTGACCTATTAGTTGATGGAGGGGGGGGAGGGGGGTTGAACCTTTTATTTTCGTTCCCTCTTCTGAGGCAAGTTAGCCCACGCATGTTGCAACTGCTCCGATCTTAGAACTGGAATAGGACCGATGTCCAAGCTAGTCTCACACACGTTACTTCGAGGGCAAGTTAGAATGCCCGTACTGGGTAAGGAAGTAGCTCAACATCATCCAGACAGTTCAGAAAGTACTGTCCGTAAATGAGCATAGTCCTGTTGAATCATGGTGTTAGGATCCTATCTCATGGCAGGTAGGAGTGGATTCCTCTGACGCAGTACTGTGCCGTCTAAGTTCTTTGGACCACATGCAGAGATGACTAGAATCCATACAGATGGCTCTCTGCGCCATGCAGCTATAGGCAGCACCAGAATTCTTTCTAAACCATTGGCGGAATGTGTCCTCTGCCTTCAGCAGTACGATATTGGCTGGCGGAAGATCGTGGGGAAACAAAATTCATCCTTGAAAATAGCACCACGCAACTCTTTGGCAGTTCTAGGTTTCCACGTACACTACCGCAGCAGGGGCAACTATCTGTGTTGTGACCTTAACCGCAGCTTTACACAACAGATGACAACGAAATAGCCCGATCGTATGAATGCGTGGTGCCTGTTCTGAGGGACATGTCCAAAAGAAGACACCACCAATTCATAAGCCTGGTTCTCCTCGATGGGCAATGAATCAACAACCTTCAGCGCAGATGGACATTTGCGTTCGACCTCCAGCGGGAATCTAATATTAGCGAGCGTGAAGAACATGGACTCAGACTGCCTATAGGCAGCGCTATTTGGAAATGTGGATGAGCCACGGAGCGTGCCTAGGTAGTCCAACCATTTGCGATAAACACTGCTCTTGGGTGGCGCAGTGCTTAGGGCAACTGACTAACAAGTAGGAGATCCCAGGTTCAGGTTGCAGTCTGGCATACGTTTTTCCTTGTCACTGTTGATTGCACATAAAACCCCGATGCAGCTGAGATCATTAGTTTCTTCCCTTTCCTTTCTCCCCTCCCCACCAGTTTCAATTTACATAAAATAGCTCAGCTTCTGCTAGGTTCCAACCACTGGGGTGGGATGACATGAGTATTGCAGTTTGTCCATTACTAGCGCCAGGGCAGGTGGTAATCATATCAAGTTTGTAATGTGCTTGTCACGCAATATGAGAATCAACCGTTTGGTATGGACAGACACGGTCGACAAAACTTTGACGATACATGTTGTTTTATCACATTCCCCTTCACTCCAGCTTCAGATCACTGTCACATTCGAACACAGTACATGCCTGCGAATTACACGATACGACTAGCATGTCACATGTAGGCCCACAACGATGTCCATTTGAAACTCTCTTAAGTACTGATAACATAGTATCAAGCGAATAGGAGTATGTGGTAGTCTCCAGCGTCCTTCACGATGTTCACTAAGAGTCTGACTCACAATTAATCTGTCCACTTGATGACACGGCCACATAGCGATAACAATACTTCAGCAGTAAGTGCGCAACGGAAACGTAAGCTGCAGGACAGTAATACACCCTGGTGCCGATTGCAATCATCACTGTGGATTGTAATTCTAATCTCTTACATACCCGCTGACAGGATATATTTGTACAGTATCGCCTCCACATCGTACCATCCATTCCAGCTGCTAATTTTTCTTTTCATCAGTTAGTGTATTTTCTAATGTATTTTCAGTGTTCAAATATTGGTCAACCCTGTAAAAACAGCAACTTGGTCCTTTTGTGACGCTGTAGAGGGTCTAAATCGGGTACCCAGCGCTCATGCGACCTTCAAATTCCCAAGTCACGGCAGTGAAGTCTTTTTTGCATTCTAAAAGGTAGTATGGAATCACTCCGGTAAGACGGGTCGAAGATGTGACAGAGAGGCAGAAAGAAGTTATTGTACGTTTGTTGGATGGCCATCTTCCTCGCCAGTTGTTAAATCATTTATTACTGGTTTTCCCTCTTGAGCTTAATGCAGTTTAATTACAGAGAGTTACACCAAACATATTTCGCTGTTATTTATAAAGCATCTTCCGTGGTTATTCTGCAAATCGAATACATACCTTTGTATACTTTGGTTCCTTTAGATTAAAAAGTTGGTGTACAAGTTACTTACGGTGTTTCTTTGCAGATTCTCCAAACCACTGCTTCTTCCCTCCTTCCTGGCAGCGGAAATCGTTGAAAGACTTCGATTTACATATATGCATTTGACAGTTTTTGCCATTCTGCAGTATTTCTTGCGCTGCATTTCTTACACTTCGCTTTTGTAAATCGAACTGAAATTATGTGTGTTTCTCACTCTGGACAATAACAGTGTTTACGTCTTGCAACGGAACATCCTTCTCTAGCATTACGTTTCCTCAACTGTAATTGCCGGTACCAGTATAATATTTCGAATTGTGGACAGGTCAGTATTATCTCAGTTGCTTTTCTGAAAACTTGCATATAATTTTATACACAGTATATTATATTTCAAGCTAAAATTTATGAAAAGGAATTAATTTATAAAATATTTTAGTCTCGATGTTATAATCAATAAATACTTGCTCTGAATGTACAGTTAAAATTATTTTTTTAGGAACATTTGAAATTACGAATTATTGGCACACTTAAAATTTGTATTATTAATTACGCAGTCCTGTACTGTATACTATATTTATTTCTGGATTCATTTCTGAAATAATAATCGAAATTAATAATGTAACGGGAACTAATAGAAATTCATTTGTTAAGAAAAATTGTAAACCCTTTGGAATATTTTTATTTCCCCGAAGTTTTAGAGTCGTAAGCTTCCTCTGATGTGATAGGACGTATTTCTGTGCTAACAACGTAATTTCGGTTTTGTAATTGCCAAAAATCAAAATACTGCACGATATACTAAAATGTGAGAAAATTTATTTACGTAAAAAAATTCTGCAACAACAATATACAGATTTATTTAGTTCGAACCAACCATGAGGATCTGATGTGATATTTTAAACTTCAAGAATCAGACCCATAGACAAGAAGAACTGGAGCCAATTCAACATGACAAGCTAAGTAAACTAGAAAGTTTATTGTAATCTTCGCTCCTCCCAAAACTTCATAAACGACTTTGCTTACTAATTACTTGGGCTGGGCGTTGTTTAATATGGACAATAGGTGGAAGTAGGAAGGAGGGGAAGGTTACATTCTGTTCGTTTGTTTCCGTTCACGTTGTGAGAGTTGCAAACCTGTGATACTACTTTTTTTAAATTCGTGTGTGTGTGTGTGTGTGTGTGTGTGTGTGTGTGTGTGTGTTTGTGTGTGTGTGTGTGTCTGTGAAAGTTTGTAGTATCACAGGGAGGTAACACACACAATGTGAACGGAAACAAACGAACAGATATAAACACTGTTAGTGTACAGAGTGAGAAACACACATAACTTCAATTTACAAAAGTGAAGAATAAATAATGCAGCGCAAGAAATACTGCAGAATGGCAAAAACTGCCAAGTGTATACGTAAATCGATGTCTTTCTAGGAAGGAAGAAGTAGTGGTTTGGAGAATATCGAAAGAAAGACCGTAAGTAACTTGTACAACAACTTTATAAACAAAACGCTGTTTTCAACCCAAATGTATGTATCCAATTTATAGAATAACCAAGGAAGATGCTTTATAAATAAAAGCGAAACGCGCCTGGTATAATTCTCTTTAGTTAAACTGAAGAAGTTTAAGATGCAAATCAATAATAACTAATTTTAACAGGTGCTCCAGAAGATGGCCATGCAAACAAACGTATTATGGACGCCATGTCAGGAATTTCCAAGTGGCTTCTACTTGAACTTTAGAAGGATACATCTCAACTTGCGTAGAACTGTCCAACATATAAAAATAACACCATTTGCAGTTCAAATATATTATACCTAAACATATTAATGTACAAGTTAAAACAGTTCTGCCAGCGCACAGAAAACGAAACAAATAGCTCAAAAATTTGCGTAAACGACGAAATCAAATCCCTTTATGCCAAAAAACAAACCCTAATGGGAGCTATATAAAGCACATCTTAATCTTACGAGAGTTCTGAATAATACCGCTGTTTTCTCTCATCTTGTAAGCAAGGCTAAAAATCGTACATACGCAGTGATAGAAAAAATGGAAAAACACTCACAAAAGAGAGATTGCAAATTTAAAAGCTAAAAAAACAACCCATACAGCCACAAATTACTTCCAGTCTAACTAAAAACATCACTTCTGTCCACGATTGCAGATTTAAAAGATAAACAAACAACTAATACAGCCACAAATTACTCCCAGTCTAACTAAAAACATCACTTCTATCCAAGATTGGCAACCTCACTGACATTGTTTTGCATACAAAAGAAATAAAATGGCTAGAAAAAGGTCAGAAATACAACGTCATCACCCAAATTCACGAAAAATACATACAAAACCTCATAGTTGAATCAGAAACATTCTCACACAGGAAAACAGAAACGAAAGACGTGAGGTAAACATTGGTTTTACGAGAGAGCTAGTCAGTAATGATAATAACACAGATGAAAGGAAACGGAGGGAAACAAAACAATACAGATTCCATAACACTGACAAAACTTAGAACAAAACTACAGGAACACAACACCATCATCACAAGGGCAGACAAAGGAATCACAGTGGTTCTCATGGATAAAGAGCAATACATCAATAAGACACAATAGCTCATCACAAAAAGTAAAATTACAAAACTAAATCAGATCCGACTGGCAGATTCCATGTAAAGTTGAGAAAGCCGGCCGCGGTGGTCGAGCGGTTCTAGGCGCTTCAGTCCAGAACCGCGCGGCTGCTACAGTCGCAGGCTCGAATCTTGCCTCGGGCATGGATGTGTGTGATGTCCTTAGGTTAGTTAGGTTT
Organism: Schistocerca americana; assembly: GCF_021461395.2. NCBI lineage: Eukaryota > Metazoa > Arthropoda > Insecta > Orthoptera > Acrididae > Schistocerca > Schistocerca americana. The sequence continues at coordinate 241,306,986 of NC_060125.1, read as the reverse complement.
AAGTAGTTCTAAGTTCTAGCGGACTGATGACCTCAGATGTTAAGTCCCATAGTGCTCAGAGCCATTTGAAAGTTGAGAAACAGTGTGAAAGACATTCAACACACAATACAAAACAACGAAAGAAGAAATCTGCTATAAACAAATCCCAATGCACGTTCCCTCCAGTGCCAAACAAAACTACACGACAAAGACGTCCCTCCTCAGAGCTATTGTGAACTATAGAAACGGTGCCGCTTACCCATCTGCAAGACACGTGTTGAAAATCTTATAAGAAAACTACAAATTACAAGAGGACAGGACTATAAGAAATATCACACAGCAGATTCATTACATAAGCAATATACAGTTTACAGACACAGTCTCCCTCTTCACATTTGATGTAGAGAATATACAAAAACTGAAACAATAGACAATATAGTACAAAAAATCTTAAAACAATCCTGTTGGTGGAACATCCTCAACTGAGCATTATACCAGAGGCTGAAAATACCGCTTCAGTTGTAAATTTCTTTCGGGCTCTTATAAGCCCATCTTCAGGTGTCGTAACTTGGTGCTGCGACCCCCGAGCGCCGCGGTGGGGGTGTACTAGGCGCGGTGTGCTACATACGAGCGCAGAAGAGGGACTCCCTGTTGTACGATCGTAGGTAGCACACATGATGTGTGTTTTTCCTGATAGCTCCCCCATAAAATAACTGAAGAGAATTTCTTTCAGAATAAGCCTGCCCTTTCCTCCTAGTGCTTTTACATCCTCAAGTACTTCACCTTTCTTCTCTTTCAGCAAGTGACGAAGTCTACCACCAAGCCTGTATTGGATGTAGCCAACTTTTCTATTGTTGTATTATACGGATTTTTATGTGTTGCAGCTTTGAAAGAAGAGGAGTCCCCATCACCAAGTAATTAATATATCTAACACTATACTGGTCCTCAGATCTGGGGAACATCCTCACAGCTGCAGCAGCCTCCATGCCTCCTCTCGAGCCAAATAATTTTTAGAGCATGCTACTGCATGCTTTTCTTGCCACACTTTCTCACTGTGTTCATTGTTGGACATTTTCCTTATTGCACGCTGGTGACAGTATTTAGACGTAATTTCTACTTCTAATACTTTACCTGAGTCAATACCAATAACAGCTGCAACTCCATGCAGAGATGTGTAACCCCCTTTCTTCCAGGTCCCATCTACAGACACACACAGTTCAGTAACATTTGCAGGAGATTCACTGTCATGAACATCTACCCCAGGATCTATTTCTTTTGGTTTATTTACACCAATACCTCCACTGCTTTCTTCATAGAAACTTTGGCAGTATCGCGTACAGCATCAGACATTTCTTTACTTATTTTTTCAAACCTTACACAAGATGAAGGTATGTTCAGAAAACCACACAATAAATTACCTTCTTCCCTCCTCTGTCCAAGGCATCTCAGAGCATACGATAACGTAAAATTGCTTTCATAGGTACCAGTGTCAGTTTTTTTAAGGAGGAAACTGAAAATTCATAGCCACACGAATTACAAATTAATTTAAAATCGCAAGCTACTTCCACTCTTCTTTCTTCAACAACAATCATGCATTCCGTATTTTTACAACTAACACATGAACATGAAAACTTTATAGCCTGGCAGAGAAGCTCTAAATCGGTAACTCTGAATCCAGCGGAATACATATCTGAGCCGTGGTAAAAAGATTGCTGTTTTGAAGAGCGCGCCGCAGCGCGTTGTGTGAAGCAGTCGCCCTCCGTTTCTGGCGGTGGCGCCGCTGTGGTAATCGCAGCTTTGGTGTATCCCTCTGGTGGGAAAGCGGAAAGGTTGCCTGTTCGCGTGCTTTTAAGGGGCGCTATCAGCTCGGCAGGGGGACCTGTGGAAAACCTCCCGTATCCTAAGGCTGCGTTCACACTGCCGGCCGGGCCGAGCCGAGCCTGGCCGGGCCGCCGTCCGCTTCGATATCAAACCCATGGTTCTGAATTGCGGTGTTCACACTGGCAACCGGGCCGCGCCGACACGGCGTGAGCCTCCCGGAGCCGAGCCGGCGACATCCAGAGTGTTTAATATTGCCGGCGCGAGCCGACCGCAGGCGCGAGCCTGTGGAGCAGCACTACAGCTTCTGCAGTACACGCATCACACGTCTCCCTTCTGCTTTCGTCACAAGTGTGACTGCACACGTCTTTTATTTTAAGATGTTACCTCACATTTCACAATCAGTGAGGAAAAATTACGTTTATTATAATGATACATGCGAAACTACTTTTATTTCATTTATTTAATCTACCGTATTTACATGCATTTACAACAATAGCTTGCCAGCGATCGCGGCATTGCCGCCACTGAATAGTTCGCATTTACTTGTAAACGGAGACAGATATGAGTGTCACTGAGGGACGGAAATGTGTCCCTACCAGATGATAATGCATTGTAAAGTCATGCTGTGGCAGTTCCTTATCAGTGGAAATAGAACCACTGAGCCAAAGGGCATTATCTCAAAACTCTTCGCCTATCAATCTGTCTATCTTACAAGGTAATGAAAAGAATTCTGTGAGCCATCAGTGGCTCCTCATGATCAACCATCACCACTGCCAAGAAGAAAAAAGTTGGACAATTTTGAAGGAGTATTTCTGCGATTCTTCGTTGAAGGTACAGCAAGACATTACCCTAAATGACGAAGCTAATTACTTCCTAATGATTCTCAGGAGTCCCATAAACTCTCTTCCCCTCAGAGGTAAGCGTCTGTGAAATTTAAAATACAAAAGCATGACTACAATTAATTGGAGGTAGTGAATGCTGTACAAAGTTCTACTGCAAACCAAAAAGTGTGTACTAACGAATCTTACCTTATCGTTATACACAATTTTTCTTCTGCTGTTATACTTCTGCGAAAATTTGTGTTCTGTTTAGAAATTTTGTCTCGAATGTCCTGCAGCACATACTGAAATGTATTATGATTCATTCTGTAATCTGAATAAAATTTTTCAGGATAGTTTTTAAGTTCTTCATATAAAGAAAAAAACTCTCCTAAATGTCTGTCGCTATTTATGGGATGAATCCATAACCTCCTAGTTCTTCTGTACTTCAAAACTCGACGAGTTACTGCAGAGTCAAAACAATACCAATAAAAGAGTGAAGACATTGTTCTACACGAAAGCACAGACTAGCTAAAGACGAGCAACTGTTGACTGCAGCTGCGTTTTCTACTGGCTTGGTTGTCAGCTGTCGAAGGGTGGGGATCTTTTTAAATTTATTTATTTGGCCTCCAGCCAGCCATTTAGCCAAAGAGTGGGGATTACCTTGACAGTGCAGCGCAGCCCGCCAAGGAAGAAAAAAAAAAACAATGAAGAACAATGAAACGCACATCTGTTCCGATCTACAGTAGTTTCATTAACTCTCTATTATTTTTTCTGTCAAAGTAGACAACGAGACTACAGAATTGCGCTTCAGTTATCTTTTAGTTCGAAATACGAAATGTACGTCATACTAATTGTAGGATGTTGATGACAAATAATTGTTTGTCTTTCGTGATGCAACTTGTCGCCAATTATAAAAGCATAGCAGATGATTGTCCAGTAGCCGAGGGAAAAATTCTTATACATTTGGATTTATCTAGACAATGAGACCATTAAAATAATACGAGGGACCGACACTAGGTCTGCGCTGATCACTAGTAATTAGTTTTTTTCTGTCCTGCATTATATGACTACACTAAACCAAGCTGTAACCGCGCGAACTCCATGGCTTGCGGACGCGGCACTGACGCCGCTGAGTAGCTCGCATTACTTGTGACCAGAGACAGATATCAGTATCACTACCATTTCAAAAACTTTTTGGTACTTTAAGCTACATTTCATTCCCAACAATGTATGGTCTAAAACGGATCTAACAGTAAGCTACCCGCTACATAACTTTTTCACTACAAGATTTGTAAATCAAGTGCACAACGTTGACAAATAGCATCATTTCACAATGACTGTTAAGAAATATGGAAAGATAAATGATTCAATACGAAGCTAAGATGTTGCACTACCACGTGTACAAAAATCAGATTCTTTAGCCGCATACTTTTTTCAAAATCGGTTGGGAAGCGTTACGAAACTAAGAAATCACGCGAAACGAAAAGTAGACTTTTTCTTTTTTCACGACGTAAGTAACGCTTTGGAAAAAATAAGTTCATAAAACGATGTGGCGAAGTCTTATATACCGCTAAGAATTTTTGGAGAAGTGGATTTCCCCCCTCCCCCCCCCCCCCCCCCCCCCCGGCTCGGCGCGGCGCAATGTGAATGCACTACACGTCGGCCTAAGCTGGCTAGGCACGAGCCGAGCCAGTACGTGTCAGCCCGGCCCGGCCCGGTCGGCAGTGTGAACGCAGCCTAATGTTCCTTAAAGCTGGCAAACCGCCGTCCGCCGTCTCCTCCTACCGTCCCATCAGCCTTACCTCGGTCTTCAGCAAGGTCCTGGAATCTATCCTCACCCGACGCATCCACCAGCATCTCCGCCAGCACCGCCTCCTTCCCGTTACCCAGTGTGGCTTTCGGCTGTCCTTCTCTTCCGACGACCTTCTCCTTCACCTCACTCATCTCCTTTCCGACCAGCTTAATTCCCGTCGCTCCGCAATCTTCCTCTCCCTGGACCTCGAACGTCCTTATGACCGCGTATGGCATTCCGGTCTCCTCTTCAAGCTCCAAACCTTCGCCCTTACCGAGCGAGGTGGCGCAGTGGTTAGCACACTGGACTCGCATTCGGGAGGACGACGGTTCAATCCCGTCTCCAGCCATCCTGATTTAGGTTTTCCGTGATTTCCCTAAATCGTTTCAGGCAAATGCCGGGATGGTTCCTTTGAAAGGGCACGGCCGATTTCCTTCCCAATCCTTCCCTAATCCGAGCTTGCGCTCCGTCTCTAATGACCTCGTTATCGATGGGACGTTAAACACTAACCACCTTCGCCCTTCCCATTAACTACGTCCGTCTGATCGGCTCCTTTCTCTCCCGCCGTCCTTCCTATGTCACCATCCATAACACAGATTCCTACACCTTTTTCCCCTCCGCCGGTGTGCCCCAAGGCTCCGTCCTCTCCCTCCTTCTGTACCTTTTGTACACGGCGGACATGCCGCCGCCGTCACCCCCCGTCCACCTTCTCCAGTTTGCCGATGACACTGCCTTCCTTGCCCTTGCCCCCACCCTGCAGCGCTCCCAACACCTTCTCCAATCCCATCTTGACCGGTTCACCGCTTGGTGCAACCAGCGGTTGCTCAAGGTCAATCCCTCCAAAACCCAGGCGATCATTGTAGGCAAAACCACCCCTTCCTTCCACCTCCTTGATTTCTATCTCACCATGTATGGCCGTCCTATCGCCCTCACTCCCACCCTTAAGTACCTTGGCGTCACCCTCGACCGTCGCCTCTCCTGGACTCCCCACCTCTGGACAATCCAAGCCAAGCCACGCTCCCGACTCAGTCTCCTCAAGCTCCTCTCTGGCCGTACGTGGGGTCTGGACCCCTCCACCATCCTCCACACCTATAAATCCCTCATCCGCCCTATCCTTTGTTACACCCATCCAGCTTGGATCTCCGCCCCCTCCCCTACCTTTTATAAATCCCTCCAAATCCTTGAACAGGATATGGATCCTGTACACCTCCCGCAAACTCGATCCTCCTCACCCTCTAGTCTCCCCGATCCTCTCCCACCCCCGCCTGCTGCCGCACCTGTATTCCCATGTCTCACCCAGTCTACGTCTCTCCACCCTCCTTACCCTCTCCCAAGGTGGCTTCCGCCAGCTCGGTCTCCCTGATGATGCCCTCCTCCCCTCCATCTACCCCTCCTACCAACTTTGATCCTCCCACCCTCCTCCTGTGTTTGCTCTGCTAGGCACCCTCCCTCCCTTCTCTCCCTCTTCCATCCCTCCTCCATTTCTCCCCACTCCTCCCCCGGGTTTCCCCTCCCCTGTCCCTCTCCTCCTGCCCCCATCTCCTCAGCCATTGGCATCCTTGTTCTCCCCTCTCCCCCACCTCACCCTTTTTCCCCTATGGCGGGTCCCTGGACTCGCACATGCTAAGTGGACATTCGTGCGCCGGATATCATCGCCATCAGTGTCTCGTGTGTGCCGTCGTGTTTAGTGTTCAGTGTTCACCGTCACACTCCATCGTTCACCAGTGCCATCGTCATCTTCAGTGTTTGTGCTTAGTGTCAACGGTTTGTAGTGTGGATTGTCATCGAGTGTGAACGGCTTCATGTTTTTTTATGTTCATGTGTCTACTGTTTTTTCCCGCCGTTTTTCCCAGTGATGTATCTTCTCTGTTTATATCATTGTACTATCTTCGGCTGAAGAGCGGCGTATTGTGCTGCTGCCAGCCTACCTGTTCCACAGGTTTTAAAATCACAATAAAGAAAAAAAACTCGGCAGGGGGTCATTTGGAGTGAGGCTAGATCAGTCTCGCGTCACCAGTTACTGGTCTGTCTCTCGTTTGCATTTGTGCGGCAGTTAGTGTCTGTCTGTCGTCGGAGTGCTAGTATCTCTGTGGTTTGGATCAAACTTTAAAGCCAGAAAACGAGAGTTTTGCCACTCCGCCAGTAACAGAACTCAGCTAGTGGTCGCCCGGTCGGGGCTGAGTTCCTGCATCTGAGTCTGCGCGTAGGCCGCCAGTTTGCCCGAGTTGCTCAGGCAACGGTCATTGGCGGTTGGATCGGTCGGTTGGTCGGCCGCGCACTGAGACACGAGATGACTTGTCCGCCTTGAGCGACGGCGCATGTGAGGTCCCCACCTGAGTCCAGTGGGCAGCGCCGTGTAGAAAGGGGTAGTGGCTTCGCGGTTCACACGAGAGCAACAGGAGCGAAACCACGACATCGGACTGGCCGGGGCGAGCTGCGACGCCGTGAGACGGGAGATCGGCGCGACTTCCTGCGTCCGTTGAAGCGGCTGGCAGCGGACGGTTCGGCAGAGCGTTGGGGGTGCTGCGCCAGGTCTTCTCCAGAAATCACAGTTTATTAGAAGTTAAGTGATTGGAGATATGTTGTTTCATTTACTTGTTAAATTGTACTTGTTTTCTTGGTGAAGTCACCAGCCGCTTTGTTTTGGGGTCGTCCCACTATTCTTCTCCGTTTGCCCACCCGCGGCAGGTGGTTATTTGTGAATTGGGTGGTCCGTTTTTCCCTTGTGGAATTGGGGAGGTTTTGAGCAATCTGCGGTTCGGGTTGTTTAATAACCCCTCCCCCCCCCTGTCAATCCGCCATACGCTAATAGCTGCCTCTGTCATGTTTGTCAGATTCGGTGTTAACGAATTTATTGCTTAAAGGCCGAATTCTTGAAATATGTTTTTATCTTGCCTATCATCTTGCGAAGTGGTACATGTGTAATGTAGAGCATTTGTACATTTTATGTAAGTCTGCATTTTATGGGCTTTATTTAAATAGTCATTTTAGGTTATAAGGTTGCCACCCTTCCACCGTAAGAGTCCTTAAAAAAATTGCACCTTCGGTGGCAAATAATTTGAGTGTTGTATCACTTCCATCCCTCTTACGGGTTGCATAGTTTACGTGTTTGTGTGAGTTGTTAAAAATTTTTTAGTTTGAAGTAATCTGGCGTGTTGCAGATTTGCACCAGTGTACTCTTTCAGACGTTGTTGTGAGTGGTCATGACTACGGCCGTGTTGAAAGAGAGCAGGCAAGCTTCTCAGCCTGAAGGCTCATAATGTTAATATTGTTCTTCCTGCTTCTAAATAAAATTGTCACTTGATATTTCGAGGGTGCTTTTCTGCTTATAATTTTAAATATGTTTTGAAAAAACTTTTAGGAATAAAATTCACATTTGTTAAAAGTGATTTCATTTTCCATCAGTTACTTCCTGGCAACTACTTCCACGCTTACCTAGTGTGATTAAATGTGTTTATGTTCTTGATGAATTGGTAGTAAATAAAGTAAATTCTTTAAGAAAAGATTTTGAAAGTAAATTTACGGTACTGTATAATTCTCCTGTCCCAAGTTTCGATGCTGAAACTGACAGCTCATGTCCTTCATTTCGAGCTGCTTTCTCTTTTTTGTCGGTAAACCGATTTCCATGAAACCTCCTTTTCCTAAACACAGTTTTTCCACCACTCATTATGCATAAATCTTGACTTCCACGTAAAGGTTTGCGGATTTAACTTTCCACCTATTAATATTTGTTAGTATTGTCAAAACGTAAATAAACCACAAGCAAGAAAGTTTTCAGGCAAAGATATAGATGTCAGCCAGAGATATAGATGTCAGCCAAAGATATCGAAAGAAAATAGCCTTCACACTGACAAAAATTCCGCTGAAGCAAGCATTTCCCCAAATGTCGGAAAAGGTGGAAGTTACCGCCAGTGCAGAGTTAATCATTTTAACAATTTAAAAGCTGCTATCACGACAGAATTCACACACAACATAGATTAAACTGTGTAGATCAGGAAAATAATATTTTTTAAAAAAGTCGATTTTTTTGTCACTAAGGACTACACCCTTTCTATGTTCGTGCAATGTCTGCTACAAAACAGACGCTACTATGTAACCTTACAATCTAAAAACAGCCGTTGGAGGACACAGAAAAATGGACTTGCACAGGGTAGTGTCTTGGCACCAATATTATTTAACATCTATACCAATGATCTTCCCATCAGCCACCGGACACGAATGTTCATATATGCTGATGATGCAGCAGTGGCCACACAGGATAAAACCTTTGAACAAGTGGAGGAGAATCTCACAGGAGCCTTAACAGAACTTGCTACCTATTACGACGGCAATAATCTCAAACCAAACCCTAGTAAATCTCAAGTATCCGCCTTCCATCTTAGGAACAAACAAGCCAAACGGAAACTCCGAGTCATGTGGCAAGGGGAAGAGCTGAAACATACAAACGGCCCAAAATACCTGGGAGTAACATTGGACAGAGCACTTACTTTTAAGCAGCACTGTCACAACACTAAAAAAAAGGTCTGTGCCAGGAACAACACACTGCGGAAGCTAACAGGTTCATCGTGGGGAGCTCAACCACATGTTTTGCGCACCACGGGTCTGGTGCTGAGTATCTCAGCAGCGGAATATGCGGCGCCAGTTTGGAGGAACTCTGCTCACACTAAGCAAGTTGACGTCGCCGTAAACGAAACTGTACGTATTGCCACAGGATGCCTCAAACCAACTCCCACAGACATCATTTACCCCATCATAGGCATAGCACCACCCACTATCCGCAGACAAGTAGCCGCCGAGATCGAAAGATCAAAACAAAAGAATGATCCTCGACACCCGTTGCATATGCACCGAAAACAACGTGTCCGGCTGAAATCCCGCAGGAGTTTCATTGAAACTACTGAAGAGCTCGTCACCAAACCCGCCGCAAGGCGGCTATCTCTTTGGGAAGAAATGGTGCCACACTCCACAATGGATCTACTTGAGGAGGAATCTGCAGGATTTCAACTACCTTTTACAACTTGGAGGTCATTAAACCGGCTGCGCACTGGAGTAACTGGGTGCAAATCAAACCTATTTAAATGGGGTTACAGTGATGGCGACAGGTGTGAATGCGGAGCAATACAGGACTTGGACCACCTACTGATCTGCCCAGATATGTCTATGACATGCACTAAAGATGATACACTCTTGGAAGTGGAAAAAAGAACACATTGACACCGGTGTGTCAGACCCACCATACTTGCTCCGGACACTGCGAGAGGGCTGTACAAGCAATGATCACACGCACGGCACAGCGGACACACCAGGAACCGCGGTGTTGGCCGTCGAATGGCGCTAGCTGCGCAGCATTTGTGCATCCCCGCCGTCAGTGTCAGCCAGTTTGCCGTGGCATACGGAGCTCCATCGCAGTCTTTAACACTGGTAGCATGCCGCGACAGCGTGGACGTGAACCGTATGTGCAGTTGACGGACTTTGAGCGAGGGCGTACAGTGGGCATGCGGGAGGCCGGGTGGACGTGCCGCCGAATTGCTCAACACGTGGGGCGTGAGGTCTCCACAGTACATCGATGTTGTCGCCAGTGGTCGGCGGAAGGTGCACGTGCCCGTCGACCTGAGACCGGACCGCAGCGACGCACGGATGCACGCCAAGACCGTAGGATCCTACGCAGTGCCGTAGGGGACCGCACCGCCATTTCCCAGCAAATTAGGGACACTGTTGCTCCTGGGGTATCGGCGAGGACCATTCGCAACCGTCTCCATGAAGCTGGGCTACGGTCCCGCACACCGTTAGGCCGTCTTCCGCTCACGCCCCAACATCGTGCAGCCCGCCTCCAGTGGTGTCGCGACAGGCGTGAATGGAGGGACGAATGGAGACGTGTCGTCTTCAGCGATGAGAGTCGCTTCTGCCTTGGTGCCAATGATGGTCGTATGCGTGTTTGGCGCCGTGCAGGTGAGCGCCACAATCAGGACTGCATACGACCGAGGCACACAGGGCCAACACCCGGCATCATGGTGTGGGGAGCGATCTCCTACACTGGCCGTACACCACTGGTGATCGTCGAGGGGACACTGAATAGTGCACGGTACATCCAAACCGTCATCGAACCCATCGTTCTACCATTCCTAGACCGGCAAGGGAACTTGCTGTTCCAACAGGACAATGCACGTCCGCATGTATCTCGTGCCACCCAACGTGCTCTAAAAGGTGTAAGTCAACTACCCTGGCCAGCAAGATCTCCGGATCTGTCCCCCATTGAGCATGTTTGGGACTGGATGAAGCGTCGTCTCACGCGGTCTGCACGTCCAGCACGAACGCTGGTCCAACTGAGGCGCCAGGTGGAAATGGCATGGCAAGCCGTTCCACAGGACTACATCCAGCATCTCTACGATCGTCTCCATGGGAGAATAGCAGCCTGCATTGCTGCGAAAGGTGGATATACACTGTACTAGTGCCGACATTGTGCATGCTCTGTTGCCTGTGTCTATGTGCTTGTGGTTCTGTCAGTGTGATCATGTGATGTATCTGACCCCAGGAATGTGTCAATAAAGTTTCCCCTTTCTGGGACAATGAATTCACGGTGTTCTTATTTCAATTTACAGGAGTGTATTTTGAAAGTCAATGACAAAGCAATCTACGTTGCTAATTTCTGGGAAGGGAAGATATAATTGGTGCATCCGGACACGGAAGAAGAAGAATAATGACTGCAATTTGCAAAAAGTGGTTCTTGATGTATGGTACAATTATCGCTGGAATTATTTGCTCTCTAATTGTCAGCTAAATATTTAAATTATTTTTGCATGGTGTTGTAATGTTCCACAGCAAACTTGTGTACCATTTGATTATGCGACTGTGTATCACGTAATAGATACTGATAATTTCTGTTTTTCACTCCTGTCATTCCCACTCATTTTTAAAGACTTGTGACGATGTATTGCTAAACTGTGTCTTTTTTAAAAAACAGCCACTGCATCTGTGATGTTCTTTAATACCACGAACAAATAGTGAAGGATAAATGGCGCTGACAGCACGATTCTGCCAAACTGAAGAAAAACGCGCCGACCGAAAAACGCCACACGGCAATGCTAAATGAATTGCCTATTTGTACCGAGTACTTCCGTGAAGTATCAAGCAAAACTCACACAGGCTGAACCTCGACCCACACATCTTGCTCACGTGCTGGTTGGCACCCCACGACCGACCCTGCTCTAGGTAGGCTATCATTGGTGAGTGTCTGCAGTTGGATTTGGCACACTGAAAAAATTTGTGGACTCTCTTCCTCTCCGAATTAGCCCATTATCAAAGCTAGAGGAGGTGTTAAACAGTTTTAGCGTCGAGTCTGCCTTTGGTGACCGATTTTACTGTACAGTGTGCTTTTCTTTGCTGTGGGAGCCACTGATCTTCGTGCAATCAAAGGCACATTTAATAAGTACTACTCCTCTTCATTCCAAGACTAAGAAACTGGCAGTGCACTACTTATATATTCACAAAAATATAAAAAATGTAACTAGAAAATGGTACTGTTTGAAAAATTAACCAAAATGTTACATTTCTGTAGTGACAAAGAAACATTTCGGATGGTGTGTATCGTTTATGATGATGATCATTCCACATTAAGCTCCCTCACTAATAGATCACTTACTTTTGTAAGACATTTCTGTACAGGCACGCAAGAACATTAACAGACACAAACACCAGTGATAATCCCGTGCTACAATCATAGGGATGTGGTCCCAGAGGTCGGCCGCTGCGGTCGAGCGGTTCTAGGCGCTTCAGTCCGGAGCCACGCGACTGCTACGGTCGCAGGTTCGAGCAGGTTCGAATCCTGCCTCGGACATGGATGTGTGTGATGTCCTTAGGTTAGTTCGGGGACTGATGACCTCAGATGTTAAGTCCCATAGTGCATTTGAGCTATTTGTGGTTCCAAATCCGTACAGTCATCTGGAGAGAGGCGGGCAGGATGCAGTGGTGAGGACACATAACACATTTATTAAGCAGTAATACATGATTGTCTTTCAAAGCGCTGCACCACAAGCAGATTGGCGGCCTTATCAGCAAGGGAAGGCCTCCATGATCTCGACTTGTAGTTCTGCCATCACAACGAGGCGTTGAGTGGCAGTGGTTATGTCATCAGGTGCCCGTTGACCCTCCATCTCTTTGTATCTATTTCCAAACTGCTCTCATTGGCGGCGAAATGTGCACTCAGATGACAAGGCCCCGGGGCCACATGGAGTACTCAAGCAGGGGTCAGCTCTCAGCCCCATTTAGGGAACAGGAGCTGGTGGCATCGGTGTCTGCCACAGGAACTGGATGAAAAGCAGCAGTAGCCCTCTTGAGGATGGACGGCAGCCAGCGCCATGGTCACGTAGCTCAAGCCTCCATCAGGCCTGCAGCATGATGGCAGCTCCGCGCCCATCAGCATTGCGTTGGAAGTTGGCACTGCAGCCAGCAGCATCAGAGTCCTTCCAGCAGGACTTCTGTCTCAGTAAACGATCGAAGATAGCTAGGCGTGCTGAGGGTCGACTTCCACAGTTTCCTCTTTCACTGGATAGCCAAACTGAGAGGACGCCTGAGACTACTCACTGAACAGTCAGCAATTAGCACTCAGCACTGAGATATTTTGAAGGAGGGTGCAGTTCTTACGTTGCCACTTACCGTGCACTCTGCAGTGGTGAGGAGGGCAATGACGTCATGTGGCCTGGTTTTCATCGTTGTCAGCTTCCATGTTTGCCGTAACTCGCCCAGTGTTTCGCCGTAGCTGACAGTCTGCTGATCATTGACACAGGCTAATTGGCTTCCGGGCGTATCCAAGGTAGAACTTGTAGGATCCATTGGCCATAATATCCTGGGGCATAAAAAACAGTTTCCTCCTTCTATCTCCTGACTCCACGTATGTCACCGCACAGTAGGAGCCCCATTTTATCAGTCAGTAGTAATTTACCTCTCCATTCCCCTTTGTGGGCGCCCACGACAGACGACGGTCGGTGATAACTCACAAGGCAGCGCATTGATTTCGCAGTCAGTAGACCTGACGATGTTTCTCATTGTTCAAGAGACTGTGCTCATTTTGTGGAGGACTGGAGTGTAAACATCTATCCAGAAGGCCAGATTTAGGTTTGAACCGTTCCCACAAACCTTTTAAGGAAAATCACGATAGTTATCTTAAAAACTATACAGTCTATTTCTTTCCCCATCCTGCTCGCAATGTTTGTGCCCCATACTTAATAACCACGTCATTGATGGGAGGTTAAATCCTCGTTCTCCTTCCTTCATAGCGCACAGCTTTTGTACTAGGGTTATCAGACGTGTTTGGTGAAATCATCTTTAATTACGTGTTTTCATTTCCCATGGTTTTGGATATTTACTCCATGTCTGTCTTTTGACAGTTGCAGAGAAGGTCTTTCAGATGGGATACAATGATTTTTTTCCCTTGGTACGTTATGAGGGCTTGATAGTCTTCAGATACTGGTATCTTAATCATTTATAGATTGTGTGCAGGCGGCGTTACCTCGAGTTTCCTTATTTTCCTCAACGCAGACGGAAAATTTCTACTCCAGGAAGAGCTGTTCGCTAAGCCATTAAGTCAGAAGTGCAGATACAGACAGGGAACGCACGTTTTGCGCAAAGTGTTTGTCCTTTACGGATAACACTGTGTCGCTGAAGAGCTGTTACCCTGACCATCATGTGGAGGACACGGGTTCAGTTCCTCGTACTCCCACGGACTTTTCCTTCATAGGAAAAATGAAAAGGGGCCCATTTATACTTCTTATTGAATAGCAAGTAGTGATTCCAAAGTCTGGAAACTGATGATGGCCGAGAAAGAATATTGTATTGACACCATGCCTGCCCCCCCCCCCCTCCTCCGCTCTACCTCATCACCCTTCCGCCATGGCGCATTTATTTGAAGCCTTGACAGATATTGACAGGATGATACAGCTGCCAACATACACTGAATGACCCTCAATGATGGGCTCATTAATTGCATATGAGCTTTATCGTCTTCCTATAGCTTGACCTTATAAAATACAAATTATGCATTGCTTTATTATCTCATACTCTGTAACCAATTTTGGTTCTTGAGTTTCGTGATTTGTTTCGAGAAAGCTGTTTTCACTAGCCTCCCTAGTCTTGAGCTTAGATTTGATGACTGGGAAGTTTATTTTGTTTTTCAATGCACTGTTCTGGACCAAGTAAGATTAAAACAATAAATTTAAAAAATGGATGTAATTCTTCATATTTTAGTACGTGCTCGAAGTAAATACTGTTACTCCTGAATGTAGTCCCATTGCTACATCGGAAATGATAGATCGCTGTATTATGAAACACTCAGGTGTTCGAAAGTGTAGGGTATATTAGCATATTGCAGTATATTATAAACATAGTCTAGTCTAAAATTACTATGAAAAAACAGAGAATTTCCTTTACTTCTCGAAAACTCGTACACTGCGATAAACATTTTTAAGCAGATGCATCCTCCTACTGGAAACATGAGGAAGCGAGAACAACTGATGCACTGAAAGCGCATGGTGTAAAGTACAGGGTGATAAAAACGTCAGTATAAATTTTAAAACTGAATAAATCACGGAATAACGTAGATAGAGAGGTACAAATTGACACACATGCTTGGAGTGACATGGGGTTTTATTAGCATCAAAGAAACACAAACGTTCAAAAAACGTCCGACAGATGGCGCTTCATCTGATCAGAATAGCAATAATTAGCATAACAAAGTAAGACAAAGCAAAGATGATGTTCTTTACAGGAAATGCTCAATATGTCCACCATCATTCCTCAACAATAGCTGTAGTTGAGGAATAATGTTGTGAACAGCACTGTAAAGCATGTCCGGAGTTATGGTGAGGCATTGGCGTCGGATGTTGTCTTTCAGCATCCCTAGAGATGTCGGTCGATCACGGTACACTTGCGACTTCAGGTAACCCTAAAGCCATTAACCGCACGGACTGAGGTCTGGGGACCTGGGAGCCCCAGCATGACGAAAGTGGCGGCTGAGCACACGATCATCACCAAACGACGCGCACAAGAGATCTTTCACGCGTCTAGCAATATGCGGTGGAGCACCATCCTGCATAAACATCGTACGTTCAATCAGGTGTTTATCAGCCATGCTGGGGATGATGTGATTCTGTAACATATCAGCGTACCTCTCACCCGCTACGGTAGCAGTTTTGCTGTCCAGCGCCATCTGTCGGACATTTTGTGAATTTTTTTTTGTTCTAATAAAACACCATGTCATTCTAAGCATGTGTGTCAATTTTTACCTCTCTATCTACATTATTCCGTGATTTATTAAGTTTTCAAATTTATACTGACTTTTTGATCACCCTGTATATGCTATAATCGGAAACAACGAGCTTCGTTTATTCCCTGAACTAGAAACAAATAAAATTTGGATGTGGCATCTATGGTACGTAAATAATGAGAAGGTGAACGGAGTTTTTCTTAGTTCTTCACTCCGTATCAAAATCCGTTCGGTTGTTGAAGAGATGACAGTTTGTGAGGTTCTCGTGGCGATACGAGACCTTCACGCCGGCTGCAGGTTGGAAAAAGGGTGTTGATGTTGGTGCCACCGTTAATTAAAGATGCAAATCCAAAAATCCTCTATGATAAAATGGAGAGGAAGTCACATCCATTATGGATGTGTGTGCTGTCCTTAGGTTAGTTAGGTTTAAGTAGTTCTAAGTTCTAGGGGACTGATGACCACAGAAGTTAAGTCCCATAGTGCTCAGAGCCATTTGAACCAACCATTTTCACATCCATTAAATATCTGGAAGTACGAGTATGGGGCGATTTAAACTGGAGAGACTACATAAATCTATTCGCAGTTAAGGCCGAAAGACCCATATATGTTCGATTACACGGCTGTCAAGAAATAATTGGAAACACTGACGTCCATTTAACATCTGCCAGTAAGCGTAAGGAGTGATTTCAAATTGAACAACAATATAAAACTAATCATAAGTAGATGCCAAACTGAGATTAATTTGAAGAATCTTCAGGAAGTGTAGAACAATTACAATAACCTCTTTCGGCAGATACCTGAATACTGATTGTCAGTTTTGGATCTGTACCATACAGGATTGATAGAGGAAATAGATCCAAAGAAGGGCAGAGCTTTCGTCACAAGCTCATTTAGTAAGAGTGATATCGTCACAGAGACACTCATCCAACTCCAGTGGCACACATTACAAGGGAGGCGTTGCGCATCACTGTATGGATTACTGTTAAAATTCCGAGAGCCTCTACTTGCCTAGAAGAATGAATCAATGTATTATTTCCTCCTACGCGTATCTTGCAAAAGACCACGAAGGTAAAATTAGAGAGATTCATACTCACATGGACTCTTGCCAACAATCGTTCTTCTCGCAGGCCATTCTCGATGGGAACAGGAAATGGGGGAAATTATAGTGGTACACTAAATATCTAACGTTATACGGTAATTTGCGGAGTTCATATCTACACGTATTGTAGCTGCGTAGATTCTGACGCAAAACACATAGGCACATACACACACACACACACACACACACACACACACACACACACACACATACCATTTTGTAGTGTGCCATCATTTCATCGCGGGCAAATTTTGTCTCCTTCTGTGCGAAGTCTCCTAGATCGCAGCACTTACAAAGAGGCGACGAAGATCATGGAATAGCAGTATGCTGGTATACAGGTAGCGTGGAAATGGTGGTAAGTTCCTATGGGACTAATCTGCTGAGGTCGTCGGTCCCTAGGCCTTCAAGCTACTTGATGTAACTTAAACTAACTTACGCTAAGGACTACACACACACGCATACCCAAGGGAGGACTCGAACCTCCGACGGACGGAGCCGTGCGACCCGTGCAAGGCGCCGGAGACCGCGCAGCTATCCAGCGCGGCCATGTCGCGGCAATATCGATTACACAAGATGTAAAAGGGCAGAGCATTGGTGGAGCTGTCATTTGTACTCAGGTGATTCATGTGAAAAGGTTTCTGATGTAATTATAGCCGCACGGCTGGAATTAACCAACTTTGAACCCGGAATGGTAATTGGAGGCAGACGCATGTGACATTCCATTTCGGAAATCGTTAGGGAATTCAGTATTCCAAGATCCACAGTGTCGAGAGTGTGCTGAGAATAACAAATCTCAGGCATTACCTCTTACAGCGGACAACACAGTGAGTGACGGCGGTCACTTAACGACCGCGAGCAGCGGCGTTTGCGTATAGTTGTCAGTGCTAACAGAAAAGCAACACTACATGAAACCACGGCAGACATCAATATGGAACGTACGACGAACGTATCCGTTAAAACAGGGAAGCCAAAATTGGGCGTTAAAGGGCTGTGGCATCAGACGACCGAGTACCTTTGCTGACATCACGACATCGTCAGCGCCTGTCCTGGGCTCCTGACCATATCGGTTGGGCCCTAGACGACTGGAAAACCATTGTCTGGTCGGATGAGTTCCGATTTCACTTGGTAAGAGCTGATGGCAGGGTTCGAGTGTGCGCAGACCCCGCGAAGCGATGGATCGAATCTGTCAGCAAGGCACTGTGTAAGTCTGGTGCTGGCTCCATAACGGTATGGGCAGTGTTGACATGGAATGGTTCAACTGAACCGACCATTAACTGTAAACGATTATGTTCGGCTACCTCGAAACCTTTTGAAGCCATTCATGGATTTCATGCTCCCAAACAACGATGTCTTGTCACTGCGCCGCATTTCGTCGCCATTGGTTTGAAGAACATTCAGGACAATTCGAGCGAATGTTTTTGGCCACCCATATCACCCGACATGAGTCTCATCGAACATTTATCGGACATAATAGAGAGATCAGTTCGTGCACAACATCCTGCACCAGTAACACTTCCCCAATTATAGACGGCTATAAAGGCAGCATGGCTCAGTACTTCTGCAGGAGACTTTCAACGACTTGTTGAGTCCATGCCACGCCGAGTTGCTGCTCCGAGCAGGGAAAAAGAAAATCAAAATGGCTCTGAGTACTATGGGACTTAACTACTGAGGTCATCAGTCCCCTAGAACTTAGAACTACTTAAACCTAACTAACCTAAGGACATCACACACATCCATGCCCGACGCAGGATTCGAACCTGCGACCGTAGCGCTCACGCGGTTCCAAACTGACGCGCTTAGAACCGCACGGCCACACCGGCCGGCCCAAAAAAAAAAAAAAAAAAAAAAGGTCCAACAGGGGAGATAGTAGGAGGTATCCCATGACTCCTGTCCTATCAGTGTATATCAGTGTAGTCTTATCGACCTACACGTTCGATCACTGTCACCTACTAGCTTCTGATATTTTTTATAAAATAACGTTCGTTTGTATTGTGACCTCACTTTCCTGACGTTATCAAAATAACTTTATACACTACTGGATATTAAAATTGCTACACCACGAAGATGAAGTGCTAAAGACGCGAAATTTAACCGACAGGAAGAAGATGCTGTGATATGCAAATGATTAGCTTTGCAGAGCATTCACACAAGGTTGACGCCGGTGGTGACACCTACAACGTGCTGACATGAGGAAAGTTTCCAACCGATTTCTCATACACAAATAGCAGTTGACCGGGGCTGCCTGGTGAAACGTTGTTGTGATGCCTCGTGTAAGGAGGAGAAATGCGTACCATCACGTTTCCGACTTTGATAAATGTCGGATTGTAGCCTATCGAAAAAATGGCTCTCAGTACTATGGGACTTAACTACTGTGGTCATCAGTCCCCTAGAACTTAGAACTACTTAAACCTAACTAACCTAAGGACACCACACACATCCATGCCCGAGGCAGGATTCGAACCCGCGACCGTAGCGGTCACGCGGTTCCAGACTGTAGCGCCTGTAACCGCACGGCCACCCCGGCCGGCTAGCCTATCGCGATTGCGGTTTATCGCATCGCGACATTGCTGCTCGCGTTGGTCAAGATCCAATGAATGTTAGCAGAATATGGAATCTGTGGATTCAGGAGGATAATACGGAACGCCGTGCTGGATCCCAACGGCCTCATATCACTAGCAGCCGAGATGACACGCATCTTATCCGCACGGCTGTAACGGATCGTGCAGCCACGTCTCGATCCCTGAGCCAACAGATGAGGACGTTTGCAAGACAACAACCATCTGCACGAACAGTTCGACGACGTTTGCTGCAGCATGGACTATCAGCTCGGAGACCATGGTTGCGGTTACCCTTGACGCTGCATCACAGACAGGAGCGCCTGCCATGGTGTACACAACGACGAACCTGGGTGCACGAATGGCAAAACTTTAGTGTTTGGCGACATTGCGGTGAACGCACATTGGAAGCGTGTACTCGTCATCGCCATACTGGCGTATTACCCGTCGTGATGGTATGGGGTGCTATTGGTTACACGTCTCTGTCACCTCTTGTTCGCATTGACGGCACTTTGAACAGTGGACGTTACATTTGAGATGTGTTACGACGCATGGCTCTACCCTTCATTCGATCCCTGCAAAACCCTACATTTCAGCAGCATAATGCACGACCGCATGTTGCAGGTCCTGTACGGGCCTTTCTGGATACAGAAAATGTTCGACTGCTGCCCTGGCCAGCACACTCTCCAGATCTCTCACCAATTGAAAACGTCTGGTCAATGGTGGCCGAGCAACTGGGTCGTCACAATACGCCAGTCACTACTCTTGATGAACTGTGGTATCGTGTTAAAGCTGCATGGGCAGCTGTACCTGTAAACGCCATCCAAGCTCTGTTTGACTCAATGCCCAGGCGTATCAAGGCCGTTATTACGGCCAGAGGTTGTTTTTGTGGGTACTGATTTCTCAGGATCTATGCACCCAAACTGCGTGAAAATGTAATCACATGTCAGTTCTAGTAAAATATATTCGTCCAATGAATACCCGTTTATCATCCGCATTTTTTCTTGGTGTAGCAATTTTAATGGCCAGTAGTAATGGCCAGTAGTGTAGTTAATTGAAAACCAATGCATTAACTCAAATATTTAACGCAAAGAACACTGCCGAGAAACATAGCTTGATGAAACCTGGACCATACATATAAAAAGTTGTTATGGTATCGTTCAGGAAATAACTGAAAGAAATACTCAATGAACAAATGAGACATTCAAGTCATCGCCACTTATGATTGTCTTCTGGACATTACAAAAGGCGGGACGTTGTTCTAAATGGGGTTTGTGATCACCACAGACAACAATTCATGCTGTACAATGTTTTCGCTTGCTGTCCACAAGGTTGCTAAGGAGTTCTTGTGGTAGGGCAGTCCTTTCCTTCACCAGTGCAGTTGACAACTGCTGTACGGTCGTTGGTATATTTGGATGAGTTCAATACGTCTCCCCACCGCTTTCCACACATGCTCGATGGGATTTAAGTCGCGGGAATGGGCAGTCCGCCAAGAGGTCTGCCACCTGCGCTGCGATGTTGGAGCATCGACACCCATAAAAACGGGATCAGATCTTGATGCATCTCTGTAAGGACGCACATGAGGAAGGGGTACAGTGTCACAGTAGCGTTGGCCGGTGAGTATAACGAGTGCAAAGATTTCGATGTCAGTACGCCAATGCAACATTATTCCTCCCCACACCATAACACCTACACCACCAAAGCTATCATGTTCGACAATGTTCCTGGGTGCATCAGATGTTTCCACCTCTCGAAATATGAGCGTACGTCCGTCATGTTTTTCTAAAGAACCTTTCTTTCAACTGATCAAGCCAAATCTTATCGAAAGATCAGCGACACCAAGTTCATCAGCTGATGTTAAATGGTTCAAATGGCTCTGAACACCATGGGACTTAACTTCTGAGGTCATCAGTCCCCTAGAACTTAGAACTACTTAAACCTAACTAACCTAAGGACATCACACACATCCATGCCCGAGGCAGGATTCGAACCTGCCACCGTAGCAGTCGCGCGGTTCCCGGCTTTAACGCCCAGAAACGCTTGGCCACCCCGGCCGGCAGGTGATGTTAGCATGTACGCATATACAGGAGTAACCAATGACGAAAAAAGATGTGGAATTTGTGAAAGGACAAAGAATACCTCCACGACAATACGACGTAGCTCCTGTAATTATGTTGTGTAAACATCATTGTCTATCAACAGTTCTTTGCGAAAGATGTAGTGTGTGTTCACCTGAAGCTGAATTCAATTAATTTGCAAGTCCATAGTAACAAATTAGTATTGATAACATGACGAAACTATTGCTAAGCACAACCTTAAATGTTACTCGTAATCACTTTACGATGTAAAGTAAATCACTGCAATAAATGACAAAGGAAATGCTGTTTACTATCATTGTGTACATAATACATCACATGCCTGCTCCTGTAACCCGCTGGTCTGACTTGGAGCAAGCGTCGGTATGGTCGGCGTCTGTTCACCAGGAGGTGCGGCTGTAAACATGCTCCAGGAATCCACAATCCCTGGTTCTACACAACTAGCAAAGCTAGACAATTGATAACAAGCAAACATGGCTCGTACAAGTAATGACAAAATTACCCCAGGCGGACAATCCACCCACTCCAGAGTGGCAACCAAGCATTCGGATTCTGGGGAGCTTGGACTTACGCGGGAGAACAAGTCGGAGAGCTCTGGTAAACTTCCACGAAAAACACACACGTTGTAAGTAGGCTGTTTAGGTTTTTTATGTTGGTAACGCCACGTAGCGCTCTGTATGAGCCGGCCGAAGTGGCCGTGCGGTTAAAGGCGCTGCAGTCTGGAACCGCAAGACCGCTACGGTCGCAGGTTCGAATCCTGCCTCGGGCATGGATGTTTGTGATGTCCTTAGGTTAGTTAGGTTTAACTAGTTCTAAGTTCTAGGGGACTAATGACCTCAGCAGTTGAGTCCCATAGTGCTCAGAGCCATTTGAACCATTTTCGCTCTGTATGAAGATCACTGGCTGTGCTGTGTGCAGTCTGCGGCTGGTTTGCGTTGTTGCAATTTGCTGCTGTAGTGTTGGGCAGTTGGCTGTTAACAGCGCGTAGCGTTGTGCAGTTGGAGGTGAGCCGCCAACAGTGATGGATGTGGGGAAGTGAGACGGCGGATTTTTTAGAGCGGATGACCTGGACGTGTGTCCATCAGAAATAGTACATTTGTAAGACTGGATGTCATGAACTGCTATATATATTATGACTTTTGAACACTATTAAGGTAAATGCATTGTTTGTTCTCTACCAAAATCTTTCATTTGCTATCTATGCCTATCAGTAGTTAGTGCCTTCAGTAGTTTGAACCTTTTATTTACCTGGCAGTAGTGGCGCTCGCTGTATTGCAGTAGTTCGGGTAACGAAGATTTTTGTGAGGTGAGAATTCATGAAGGGTATAGGTTATTGTCAGTCAGGGCCATTCTTTTGTAGGGATTATTAAAAGTCAAATTGCGTTGCGCTAAAAATATTGTGTGTCAGTTTAAACACAGTCATGTATAATTTTTTCTAAGGGGACGTTTCATATGTCGACCCTGAGCCGAGGATACCTCACTGGAATCTTCTGATTTTTTCTTGTAGTTTGTGTAATTAGTGTAGATTTTGTTTATTGCTAGCGCGTAATTGTAGAGAGAATCTCCTTTGTAGTTGCAGTGTTTCACTGTTGTACAGTAAAACAGGTGTGGCACGCATGTAAATTTGCACCAAGTATTTCGCAGCTGTGCTTGCAATTAACTAGATATTATTTTCAGTGCTATGTTAATGTGTTCTCTCATTTTTGCTCTTCAAATTGTGTTTTTCTGTGTTGTCATGTGAAACATTGTGACAATAATGGAGTGTCAAAAACATAATACTAGGCTCCAGAGTAAACTGAGAAATGACAGTGAAGACGAAAGCAGTGTGTTAGCGCCACCGGGTAATGAATTAACTAATGTTCAAAGTAGTAATTTGGTAATTGTGCATAGGGAAATGGAGTGGGCTGCAAATAATGGTGTAGACAGTGAAACAATTAGTGAACAGGGAAGCATTATCGATCGATCGGTCGGCAACAGCCCGCCTCAGGAATCGGGAATGACAGGACACAATCTTGCAAATACTGCAGATTAAGGTTTTGGGTCCTCAACGTTTTCTCAAATAAGTCAAGACACATTTTCTGCTTTTCAAAATGCGAATATTGCCGGTTCAAATGCACTGCCGAATAGCACTGAGGAACATGTTTCAGACACCAGTGCATTGTTATTACAGTTAATGCAACAAATGGGACAAAGGCTACAAAAGTTAGACACAACGCTTGAACAAAATTAGAAACAAATGGGAAAAAATCTTCAAAAGTTAGACACAATGGAACAAAACCTAAAAAGTTAGACACGATGGAGCAAAATCAGAGACAAACACAGCTAAAGCTTCAAAAGTTAGACGCAATGGAACAAAATCTTCGAAAGTTAGACACCACGCCTGAACAATCACGTGAAGGTTTAACTGCTGAGTTACTTAAAATCGAATCAAAATCTCAAAAAGTCTGTAATGACGTAAAAACACAAATTTGTGAGCATTTCCAACCTATTTTCATGAAAATGCATTACAGAATCACGAAGCAGCCATAAAAGAACTGCGAACTATTGTTCATGAAAATCACAACTCCTCGCAAGCTAAAATTGATTCAGTTGCATCTCCCGATTCGATTACGCAACTTGCAAAAACTCAGGAAAACTTAAAGGACACAGTAGATACGATGTCAACACAAATGGACACTCTGAAACTTGGTTCAGAAAAACACACAGAGGAAATAATTTCACTATCGGATAAAGTAGCCGAACTTTCATATCAGTTCACTAACTTATCTACATAGGCAGATGATGATCTGAATGACACAAGACCTGTAGCCTTCACTGACACTGAAGAGTATGAACAAATTAGAAAATTCAAACAATATCAAAATCAAATCAATACACAGTACAAAAGAGAAATCTGGGAAGTACAAGATCAGTTGGCACAAGTAATACAAGAATTACATATTTCAGAGGACACTCGCGCTCCAGTACGGGAAGAGGGACATAGAAATACGGAACAACCACAAAATAATAACACAGGACACTTCGGAAATTATGAAAGAAATTGGCAAGGCGCATTGAATTTTGAGATGGAACCGTCGAAACGAAGTAACAATGAGCGATGTGCGACTCGCCGACACGATGATTTTGACTATAAGCTGTTCATTACTACACGTAAATTCAAAACATTTAAGAATTCTGTCAACGACATTCATCCACAAGCATGGCTTCATCAATTCTCCCATTGTTTTCCTCTCAACTGGTCATTGGAGCACAGATTAGAATTTATGTGTGGGTATTTAGAGAATGAACCAGCTGTAAGGATGTGATCGGTCATTCACGATTGTCACAGTGAAGGAGATTTTTATCATACCTTCCTCTCAGCATATTGGTCTCAAGCCACACAAGACCGAGTAAGACATAGCATCATAATGATGAAACATTTCGAACAATCTGAATTTTCCAGTCTTGTTAAATATTTTGAAGACATGTTGCATAAGAATCAGTACCTGTAAAACCCTTACAGCCCCTCAGAACTCATCCGCATTTGCTTATTCAAATTGCCTCAGCATTTAAGACATATTATTTTGGCAGGACGTTGCAAAGACGACATTGAAGCTTTTCAGGGACTCTTACAAGAATTAGAAATTGACACTGACAAAAGCGGAACGCAAAAACAGGAACACAACAATTACAGGTCACATCCGTCACAATTCCGCGATGAAAGAAATAATAACTGGACATGACAAGGCTATTCTCACAACACAAACCGTGACCAAAACAGACACCACCCGAATGACAACTGTTGACAGAATAATAGTTACAGAGAAAGATCGCATTTCCGTAGTAATGAATACGACAGAGATAACCATAGAAACAAACAATATGGGAACCAAAACAATTATTATCACGGGAGACAGAATAAATTCAGACGCAATGGTCGACCATGCAGTGATAATTCAGGGAGAAATTCTCCATGACTTAACCGACAGGAAAGAAACTACACGAACTACCGACGTGACGACAGACGAAATAATCATAACGACAGACCTGAATTTCATCAGAACTGGAGGGATTCAAACAGGGCTGGGCCCTCTCGGCAAGATGAATTTGTAGAAATTAGGTCTCCTAATCCCAACAACGACATGCGTCAACAAAGAGACAGACAATGACTCGCACTGTAGGCAGCCAGGTGCACCGGCTGGCTCTGAGAAAAATAACATAGACGCTAACCTTGAGAAAAATTCCAGTATTCCTTACCGACGTATACCACATGATAACTGCATTGAAACTGAAACTCAGTGTACTAGAAAGAGTAAAGGATTGCACCACAATTCAGATGTAAAACCGTTTATTGAAAGATAATCTGCTTTTTAACTTAGTCTTTGCCATAAAATTTTTCACTTCATGCTACTAGTACAATTTGTCACACTGAGAAACTGTTAACATGCAACAATGTTTTGAGGTTAACTATCCAGTCTAGGGCTTAGGGAACATATTTAGACAGTATTTACGAATGCATTGTTATAGTGAACAGATGACACAGTGTTGGTATTTGTACATTCTTGCTTGTTAGTTGCACGATTATGTAACGACTATCAGGCTTACATTCTTAGGACATATGCTGGTACTGCTAATGAAATTTTAATGCAACATTTTGGTATACTTGGAAATACATTCTGGATTTAAAGTACTTTCTGTGAGATACCAGATGACACAGTGGTTTGTTTATGTGACAGCTACACGATTTTATCACGCCGCTACTAATGAGTGACAATTTACAATGTTGCTTTTGCGGTGTTTCTGTTTTATATCTGCACAGTTTTCTGAATTCTTCTGGAAAGGAAAACATGTTTTAGTAGTAACTTTTGTGGTATAGCTACAATGAGACAGCCTTTTCTGTAGCACAACAATATGTTACAGCACAGTACTTTCTTCATCAAGGCAATCAGCATAATAAGTAAGATACCTATACGCAAAGCATTGCACTTTTGTTTATCATGAGGTAATTACATTCACTTCTGCAGAACTTAGCTTTCGGAGGACGATAACTACGACACTTCCACAGAGATTTTTACAACAAGACGCACAGTTTAGCGCTACAGTACACGTATTTGAGTGATTAATTTTGTACTTAAAACATTTATTTTTTAAAGATTTTTGAATTACAAAGAAAGTTTTCAGTGATACATTTCATTCCATTGCTGTAATGTGTAACACCTGAGAGTATAATTACATTAATCCTCAGGGCGGTACACGCTTACTTTGTGTTCGAATATGTGTTGCAAGCACAAGGAGCCCTAGCTAATATGGTATTTGCTTATACAACTTTACGCATTGGTACCATGTTTCTCTAACACATAAATTACACAGCTATCTGATCATTTAACTGAGAGAGACAAACATTTTTTTTTACTACATCAATGACAGATGTTTATGTAATTACACAGTTGGATAACTTCACACTTATGAAATTGTATTTCGTCTGTACTTAGTGAACTCTTCATATTTTTTCGGAACCATTGTGATACTATGAGAGCTTTGAATGATGTGTTTGGTATGGGATCATGATTTTTAAAGTACGTTTGAGGTAGATGACGCTATTGAAACGAGCAGAGAATTCTTTTTAGGTTTTGAAATTATTGCAGAAAGCTATGACGTTTTTGAGATTTTGCTGAGTTTTTATGATATTATTACGATGACGATGTGTATTATGCTGTTGAGGTATGTTTATGATCAATAAGATGATTCTACCAGATATGAGGAATGTGATTACATGTTTATATGTGTATGAATAATGAATAGACGTTAGGGACTCTGGTTTGTGAAAAAGGATGTTGGAAACCAAGAATCGTACTTTAAGAGTTATGAAATGTGTGTAAATGTGTGAATGTATCACAATGCCGGTGAAAATTTTTTGGACACTGTTATATTTACAGGATTTTGTTTCTACACATTTGTAACGCAAATTCTCGACTTGTGAATTTCTTATATGAGACTGTCACTGGAGTGGAAACTGCTGTCATAAATATTTTGGTGAGAAAGGTAAGTGACCTTGACGTAATGCGTTTTGGGCGGCCAGCTGAGAGATAGTCGTCTGACAAAAGAAAGCCATTAGGTGGAGAAAACAAAGGGGCCATTATCCTCGCTATTGACATTTCTTTGTCGAAAGCATCACAAATACTACATGCTCAAACATGAAAACATATGATTACACTGTGGAGCTCTTAATTTATGATATTTACTAAAATGCCTAATGAAATGATGAGAAACATTTTACGGCTATTGTCTTGCTAGTTGAGAGAAATGCCATATGGCTTGCTTTATATATTTATTTACTCATTTTGTTTAATATCTAGTTTCTAGCTGCACTGCAGCATTGGTTAAAATAAAATGTAATAGATGTACTAATATAGTTATTTTATGCCTACAGATCCAGTCAATAATAAATTTATGATCTACTTCCAAGAAAATGAGGGCACATAAATAGACATTTCCCTTCACAGGAATTGCATAAATAATTTTTTTTACGATTTGGTAACTTACCTGCTAGCGTAAGTTCTCGTGATGCATCACCTAGTGTTAAGATGTGACATAGGTATTAAACATGGCCATTTTTACTGTAATATTTTTTCTGCTTGAGCTTTGTCATGTTCAGATATAAGTTATTGCATTTGCTTCTGCTTGCTTTGCCAATTTCCATTTTTTTGTCATTACTGTTTATGTTAATTGATTTGTGCTGCTGCATTGCCTCATCCCTTACTTTAGCATCTGAGCTCAGTAGATTTAAGTTAGCTTAAGAGGGGGTAGACTCTATAAGAGAATGAGTTGCGATGAATTGGAAGAAACGCATTGAGAAGTTATACGAAAAAGGTACAGAAAGCAGGTATAGGTAGGATTTTCTTGGAAATAAATGATGAGGTAAGAAATATGTGAACATATAAATACAGAAAGCATGCTTGGATAGGATTTTTTTTTGTGGAAACAAATGATGAAATAAGACAAAAAATCTATGGAATGAAGTTTTGGGTTGGACTGCGGTACCAAATGTTATACTGAAAACAAACCCTGTCCTGTATTTTTGTGTTATTACACTATGTGAATTTGTGTTTTTCCTGTCTGTATGTGTTTAGCTAATAAGATTTACGTTGTAGAATTTTTCTGATAATATGTTATTTACCTTGTAAAGATGATTAGACATTATTTATTGTGTTTTGTTTTAATGATCATGTGTAAAATTAATGTTTCAAGATCTATTCTCATTATTTTATATATTTACTTATTTCATAATTCCTGTAACACTGATGTATATGTTTATTTCTATTCTTTTGTAAAGTCTATGTTACTACAAATGTTATCTGTATGTTCTTTAATGATGTATTTTGTACCTTTGTTATTGTATTCTTATGTTATAAAATTGAAATTGACACCAGTTCATCAAATTAAGTAACTTGTATGTTACATTTCACTGAACACATTTCCGTTGGTCATAGTATATGGACAATATGTGAGAAGTAGGGACTGTTAGTGTTTGCACGTGTGTTAATAATTCAGCAAGGGACTGGATAACAGCATTGCTGGTTCTAAGGACAATTCCAAAAACTTTGTGACTGCACAAGTGGTGGTTTATGGACTTGCTATATTATTCGCAAGACTCTTCGATGGTGATTGTGCACCTGCACAGTCGCAACAGATGACTGCTGGCCGTCTTTACAAGGACTACAGTGGGTCTGCATCTTTGATGGCCCACTAATACCATTATTTCTACGACGACTACAGTGGGTCTGCACCTTTGATGGCCCACCAATATCATAATCTCTACCAGGACTACAGTGGGTCTACTCTGTGACGACCTACCTACCAATATTCTTCAACTTCGACTGACTCTGCTGTGGGTTTGCTCTGTTGTGGCCTATTACCTGTCTACATGTCAAGAGTCAGCATTGTCTTTCCGTTGGAAGGACAACACTACTTCTTCAAGACTGCATGGAAATCCACTACTTCCGTGTGCATTCTCTTTTACTGCTCAGACTTTGAGGAAAAAAAACACTGCAATTTTACTGTGATGAATGATCAGGACTGTCTTTATGGACTGTGAGAAAATTTTAGCTTTTGACCAACATTGTATCAATAAGTGTGTGCATTTGATTTCTTTGTTATTGTAATTATGAAAAATTTTTCAAATCTGCATTGGCCACTGCCCAAAACAATTTGTAAAATTTTTTGTGGGGAGCATGGGGGCTATGTAAGTAGGCTGTTTAGGTTTTTTATATTAGTAACACCATGTACCGCTCTGTATGAAAATCTCTTGCTGTGCTGTGTGCAGTCAGTGGCTGGTTGGCATTGTTGTAATACTTGCCATTGTAGTGTTGGGCAGCTGGATGTTAACAGCGCGTAGCGTTGCGCAGTTGGAGGTGAGCCGCCAGCAGTGGTGGATGTGGGGAATGAGATGGCGGATTTTTGAGAGCAGATGATCTGGACGTGTGTCCATCAGAAAAAGTACATTTGTAAGAATGGATGTCATGAACTGCTATATATATTATGACGATTGAACACTATTAAGGTAAATACATTGTTTGTTCTCTATCAAAATCTTTCATTTGCTAACTATGCCTATGAGTAGTTAGTGCCTTCAGTAGTTTGAACCTTTTATTTACCTGGCAGTAGAGGCGCTCGCTGTATTGCAGTAGTTCGGGTAATGAAGATTTTTGTGAGGTAAGAATTCATGAAAGGTATAGGTTATTGTCAGTCAGGGCCATTCTTTTGTAGGGATTATTAAAAGTCAGATTGCGTTGCGCTAAAAATATTGTGTGTCAGTTTAGTGTTGATCAGAATAGGTAAAGAGCGAAATGTCTGAGTACGTTCAGTTTTGCTCAGCTGTTTGAAAATCAAATAATGTAAGAGGTTTATCAGCACAGTAATTCAATAATTTTTCTAAGGGGACGTTTCAACGTGTATCGGCACTTTCAATATTCAGACACTTATTCAAGCAGGAAAATTGCCCGCTTCACAACAGAATCACGAAGCAGAAAATTCAAATGCTCACCGCTATACAGATTCAGAAACGATAGCCTACAATAATTACAGAATCTTCAAAAGTGAAACAAACAAGAAAATTGGCAAAGGTGCAGCACTATTTGGAATGGACTTCATTATTGCACCAACAAATAGTGATAATAAAAAAAGCCCGAAAAAAAACAGAAAGATTCTGGGAAGAACTTGAAAGAGAGATGTCCAAAATTCGAAAAGGTAATTGAAAATCCTACTCGGTGACTTCAATGTACAAATTGGTAGAGAACACGGATACAAGAAGACAGTAGAAAACTATCCAGCACACAAATTTTCCAATTGAAATGGCACACGACTCATTGAATTATGCCAACAAATCAGCCTAAAAATTATGTCAACCTCGCTTTGGAAACATCCCAAAAACCAAAAAACGTGGTGTTCACCCATCCATCATTTTGGAGAATTTCAGACTGATTATCTGACTACCAAAAAGAAATTCACGATGTGCAAGTAGGCAGAGGTGGAAATGTCGGTTCAGATCATTATTTAACCAGAATAAAAATTAAATTCACACCCAAGAGGAAATTCAAAAGATAAAAACCACTCATTCCAAAATTTGATCTACACAAAATCAAAGACTCCAAAATCCCTGAAAAATGGGAAGAACAACACGCAGAAGATTGGGAGACATTCAAATTAAAATTATCAAAGCAACAAAAGATCTGATCCCTCTTCACAAAAAGCCAAAACACCCTTGGTGGAATCAAGAATGCGAGAATGCACTAGAAGAAAGAAGAAAGGCATTTCAAAATTACAATTGCAACAAACGAGAAAAACACAGAAGAAATTTATCGAAATGCGCAAACACACTTCTATGATTTTAAGACAAATTAAACGAATATATGCCAATGAGCAACTGCAGTCAATCGAAGAAAACTTCAAAAACTACAATACACACGATTTCAATAAGAGCTTCGCAAACCAAATAAAAGGGTACTTACCACAAAACCTTTTGTTCCGGAAACAAGATTGTAAAATGGTCCTGCCTAATAAAGAAAATTGCCAAGTACTAACCCCATATTTTTCACAGCTTTTAAAGTGTCCAGGACCCGAAAAGAGATTCCGAAAGTGCAGTCAGAAATCTCACCATGGAACTCGTGACCACCAACACAAGAAGAAATTAATGCGCACATCAAGAAACTTAAAAGCAATAAAGCATCAGGGGAGGACGCGATTGTGGCAGAACTCCTGAAAAATTGAGGCCCAAATTCACTTAAAGAAATTACTCAAATAGTCCAAAACAACTGGCAAACCGAAAAAATACCTGATGACTGGAAGATTGTTCTGATTCATCCACTACATAAAGAAGGTAATAAATCAGATGTAAACAACTATAGGGAGATCTCTCTATTACCAGTCACCTACAAAATTCTATCAGCTTGTCTCTTGAATAGAACACAACAGCAATTAGAACTCAAAGTAGCAGAATATCAAGCACGATTCAGGCCGAACAAATCATGTCCGGAGCAAATTTTCAACCTCAAAACCATACTCAAAGTGTGAGCTCTTATACAAAAACCTGTAGTATGCACATTTGTAGATTTAAAAAAAGCATATGATTCAATAGACAAGCCCTCACTATTCCAAATTTTAGAAGACAAGAGATTAGATCACAAAACACAAGAAATCGTAAAACAAACACTAAGTGGCACGAAATCTAAAGTAATATTTATGAGATCTCAGAATCCTTCGAATTTCAAACAGGTGTGAGACAAGGTGATGGACTCTCTCCTATTTTTTTCAACGTGGTTGTAGAAAAAGTTACGGATGAATGGGAGAAAGAACACAAGAAACGGAGTTTGGAAGCCAATCCCACTGGGCATTTCCAAAAACAACCTCTACGTACCATATCTTGCATTTGAAGCCAACCTGTCCATGCTAACAGAGGATGAACAGACTGCAGCCAAACAGCTGTAAATACTCAAAGAATGTGCCGAAAAAGTAGGTTTACAAATTTCATTTGAGAAAACTGAATTCTTTTGGTCAAAAACAGAAACTGCAAACTTGAAAACAAAATACAGTAAAATTAACAGGGTTCCATACTTAAAATGCCTTGGAGAATTCATCGAACCGACAGGTATTGAAAAATCTCACAGCAACATCGCCTCCAAAAAATTAAAAAAGCATCAGGGTTGATGCAAAACCTCTAAACAAAAAATTAATGTCAAGAGGGGCAAAAATTCGACATTACAATATTGTCATAAAACCAGCAATCCTCTATGCAAGTGAAACACTAACCCTTAACAGAAAACAACAACTTGAAGACATCAAAAAAGAAGAGAGAAAGATCATCAGGAAAATTTTAGGAGGAAGATATACCCAAGACGGTTATAGGCTACAATGAATTGAAACAACAGAAAAGTTTTCAAACATCGGAATTGATATTAGGGAAAGACGTATAAAATTCTTTGGTCATATCAGCCGACTACCAAAAAATCGATGGACAAAGAGAATAATAGATTATGTAGCTTCACTTAAGAGCTCCACACCTGGCTAGATGGATTTCGAAAGGACTTAAATAATGTAAACATAAGACCAGCTGACATTCTAGAAAGAGACACCTTCAGACACAAAGTAGACAAATGGGAAGTTATATCAGAGCAACCAAAAGAAAATCAGTACAGACCAAAGTGGTCGGATGAGAGTAAACAAGCCTTTTCGGAAAGAATGAAAGCCTATAGAAAAACAAGAAGAACTCAAAGAAAAATTGATAGATTATTTGCTTAACGTCTCCCATATCTGGGGAGAATCTCCAATAATAGTAATAATAATAATATGTGGAGATGTAGAGCTTTTGGATAATACGTGTGTCGCTTAAACGAAGCTGTTTTTGCTACCAGTATGAATAACCGTCATCAACAAAAAGTATTTACTAATGGTAGACGTTCTAATCATATTGCTATGCGAGAACACATTCAAAGCATGGAAAGCTGAACAGAAAATGGTGGACAGAAAATAGTATCAAGCTTCGATTTATAAGTGTTTGCCCTAGACATACAGAGAAAACATTAACAGAGGTGAGAGAAATGACAGGTTCAAATACCAAGACAAACTGGCATGTGATAGAGATCAGCATCTTCCAAAAAATTAAAGAGGATGCGTACGAGTTGACGTGTGACTTGTATAGAAGAACACACATTCAAGGTAATCAGGACCGATAATGGGTTGTAAGACTATGCTCTGTATGCCTACAGTTTTAATTATTTAATACGGAAGTCGTTTACACACGCTATCAAACAGCAAAACTGAGAGTCATCATTGTAGACTTTCTGTTAGTGGAATACTATATCTGATTCTGTTACTCTGCTGGATGAGTGTCTATTCGTCATAATCAAATTGCATTTCAAAATTAGTATGGAATGTATACGCTACGCAAAGCTGTTGTTTTATCAATGCGGAAATAAATTCATCGCCTAAGTTACTATGGTTGGATACTTCCTATAGAACCATGCCTGAGTGAGATAATGATACTGGGAAACGCGTTTATTATTTACAGTTATTCACTCTCACCCGTGAATAGCAAAAATTCCATCTTCCCAGAGTTTTTTGCTAGTAGAAAATTCCATCTTCCCAGAGCTTTTTGCTAGTGTAAATAATATTAAAGAATCTAGTGAGAGTCATTGTCTCCAGGACACTAGCCCTGAGAATGCTAAGTACAACTTTACACCTCTGCTAACAAAGGAGAGGTCTGCCTGTCTTGCTCACAGCGGTACAGAATAAATTTGGTCATTCTGATACCTAAAGGAACTAATCTATCAAGCAGGCTTAAACCACCACGTATTAAAGATGTAGAGTACAAATCGTATGTATGTAGCACTAGTACAGGTCTACAGTTTGTCTACTGGGAAGAAATACGAGCGTATAAGTTGGTCACGTGACCGTGGCATCACTTCCGGTTAGTGCTAAAATTAGAACACCCTTTGAGAATATTGATAAAAATCACATAATGTGATTGGTTGGTTCATGATGTTTTCGATAGTAAAAAACTAACGATTACATGTCATGTGCGATGTAATCTACACTTATTTATCACTTCCGTAAGAGATTTTGGGAAATTTTTCAGATTTTCAGATTCGTTTTTCATCGTGCATTACATAAAAATACTTGACATATCGACTATTGCGCAACCTACCCTGAGTGTTACCCAGTTGTGTTACGTGAGAACTGTGTTGTCTCTCTTCCAAAGAACCCTATTTCACTGCTGATATCGGACTAGTCCATGATTTTCATATGCGTATATCCGAAATATTAACAAAATGAACCGCAGAACAGATAAACGCTCGCTAATCGTGCACATGTGCACATACCGGGTGATCAAAAAGTCAGTATAAATTAGAAAACTTAATAAACCACGGAATAATGTAGATAGAGAGGTAAAAATTGACACACATGCTTGGAATGACATGGGGTTTTATTAGAACAAAAAAAAAAATAGCAGAGTATTGCTAGACGCGTGAAAGATCTTTCGCGCGTCGTTTGGTGATGATCGTGTGCTCAGCCGCCACTTTCGTTATGCTTGGCCTCCCACGTCCCCAGACCTCAGTCCGTGCGATTATTGGCTTTGAGTTTACTTGAAGTCGCAAGTGTATCGTGATCGACCGACATCTCTAGGGATGCTAAAAGACAACATCCGACGCCAATGCCTCACCATAACTCCGGGCATGCTTTACAGTGCTGTTCACAACATTATTCCTCGGCTACAGCTATTGTTGAGGAATGATGGTCGACATATTGAGCATTTCCTGTAAAGAGCATCATTTTTGCTTTGTCTTACTTTGTTATGCTAATTATTGTTATTCTGCTCAGATGAAGCGCCATCTGTCGGACATTTTTTGAACGTTTGTATTTTTTGGTTCTAATAAAACCCCATGTCATTCCAAGCATGTGTGTCAATTTGTATCTCTATATCTACATTATTCCGCGATTTATTCAGTTTTAAAATTTATACTGACTTTTTGATCACCCGGTATGTTTCAGATACTTTGTATTTTTTCTCGTGACTCTTAATATAGGCAATGCTGATCCACTCTAGGTGGCTTTATGCTACAAAGTTCGCCACGTGATCATGACGTCTCTTCTGGCTATGACTACCAAATCTCTAGAACACATCTACTACTAGATATATACACCACAAGCCACCACATGGCGCGTGGTGGAGGGTACCTTGTGAAGGTTGCGAACAGAGTGTGTGAAAAGAGCGACTACCTCTGCACCAACCCTAATTTCTCTTATCTTTGTGACCTTATGCGAAATGTACATTAACGGTAGTATATTCGTTCTGTAGTAAGCTACAAAGCAGCTCACCGGGCAAGAAATTAATCACGACTAGGGAAATCATTACAAGCATGACTTAGTACCGTGTAATTCCGCCCCTGGACTTGATAATCGCCTGGATTCGGTTAGGAAGTGAGTCCACGAGGTTGTGCACGTATATCACATCCGGGTTAAGGCACTCGCTGAGGATATGATCGCAGAAATTCCACCAAATTGCGAGGGTTTTGATGTCAGCGTTTTACCAGTTGTTTCAACATGTCAGACATATTTGCAGGCCAATGGCGATGTCTTGGATATTAAAACCGCTTTAGCTGTATTTAGTCCTTTATTTTTAGATCACTACCGGTTTCATGACATTAAAAAACCACATCTTCATGTGAACATATAGCTGAAACATCAGAGATAAAAAGCTCGCATGTTTGTACTTAACATTCGTTGTCCATCAGAACAACTGAATAAAACAGCCGGATTCCATTCCAGTTAGCGGATGGGTCCTCATCTTCGGTCTATACGCAATGACGAACTGGGGGCGCGGCCAGACAGTGAATGTAGGATAGAAAGTTGCGAGATTTTTAGCTGTAATATTTTAGTTATATGTTTACCTGAAGATGTGACTTTTAGTGTCATGATTAGTGTCTGGCCCGGCCGCTGGTGGCCGAGCGGTTCTAGGCGCTTCAGTCTGGAACCGCGCGACCGCTACGGTCGCAGGATCGAATCCTGCCTCGGGCATGGATGTGTGTGATGTCCTTAGGTTAGTTAGGTTTAAGTAGTTCTAAGTTCTAGGGGACTGATGACCTGAGATGTTAAGTCCCATAGTGCTCAGAGCCATTTGAACCATTAGTGTCTGGATTGTCCTTCAGTCTCGATTCTATTATCAAACACAACGACAGAACCGCGTCTCTTACGGTTTTATCTTTCCAAAAATCAAACTGATCTTCATCTATGAGATCCTCAGCTTTCTTTTTCATGATCCTTTCCATGGTTTCCGCACTAGTCGGCTATTGCTACCTTCGGAATTTTGTGGATGATATTTATCCGAAAGTCGGATGGTACATTGCGAGTATCATACACTCTTCACACCAACCTGAATATTCGTTTGGTTGCCCCAATGATTTTAGTAATTCCAATCGAATGTTATTTGTCCCTTCTGTCTCATTTGATTTCAGGTCTTCTAGAGCTCTTGTAAATTATGAGTCTAATACTGGACCCCTGTCTGCTTCCTACTAGCTTCAGTTTCTTCTTCTATCACGTCGTTAGACAAGTCTTCCCCTCGCAGAGGCCTTCAGGGTACTCTTTCTACCTATTCGCTCTCACTTCTGCGGTTAACAGAGGAATTCCCACTGTTTCTCCTTGTTTTTAATATCACCGAAAGTTGTTCTGACTTTTCATATGCTAAGTCAGTCCTTCCGACGATCATTACTTTTTCGATTTCT